>NC_079196.1:10831172-10971172 GCF_029499605.1 Hyla sarda | reverse complement strand
AATCGGCGGCTCCATCTGTCCGGTGTGTATTGGCCTCTGCTAGAAGCCGGAGTATACGCAGAATATGCCCCAATATTGTCCCTTATAGATGGCGCGTTCACATCTAGGCTGGACTGGCTTTAGATTAGTCCAAAGTGTGTCCTGTATTAAAGGGGTATTCCGATAACATTACATTAGTTATATGTAATTTTCTGTTATCACAAAATGTACTGGCTTTAGCAGGTTTTTTTGTGTGATACCTATGACAGGAAGTTGTGTAGTCCTCTCATTATTAGTGTGGTGTTGTCTCAGTAGCTCCTGGCTCCTCCCTCTCCTGACAGGATGTTGTCTTGTACTCTCATTGTCAGTGTGGTATTTTTTTTTTAGCAGCTCCCTGTCTCCTCCTTCTCTCCTTACAGGAAGTTGTGTAGTCCTCTCATTATTAGTGTGATGTTGTCGTAGCAGCTCCCGGCTCCTCCCTCTCCCCCACAACATATCATCCGCTGTCTCAGGAGGTGTGGCTGGATCGTGTCTCTGAGTGGTAGCCCCGCCCCCTGAGTTATGTCATCGCTTCTGACCAGCCCCTACAGCTACATCACCATCTCCCACAGGCAGAGGAGCAAACAGGGATTGAATGCCACTTCATGTGTTGCATTTTACTCTAATATTATTATTATTATTATTATAATGCATGTCACGTATTTCTCTTTTAGACTGATGATTAGAAAACATTTCTATATAGACATTATCTGATGGATACTGAGAAGCCTTGTCATGGGGGAGGGGACGGAGGAGTGGAGAAATGATAGATTAAAGGGGTATTCCAGGCAAAACCTTTTTTTATATATATATCAACTGGCTCTGGAAAGTTAAACAGATTTGTAAATTAATTCTATTAAAAAATCTTAATCTTTCCAATAGTTATTAGCTTCTGAAGTTTTCTGTCTAACTGCTCAATGATGATGTCACGTCCCGGGAGCTGTGCATGATGGGTGAATATCCCCATAGGAACTGCACAGCTCCCGGGACGTGAGTCATCAGAGAGCAGTTGGACAGAAAACAACAACTCAACTTCAGAAGCTAATAACTATTGGAAGGATTAAGATTTTTTAATAGAAGTAATTTACAAATCTGTTTAACTCTCCGGAGCCAGTTGATATATAAAAAAAAGTTTTGGCCTGGAATACCCCTTTAAAGGGGAACTCCACTGCCCCAGCGTTGGCAAAATTTTTGTTCTGAACGCTGGGTGAGGGCTGAGGAAGTCGTGACGTCACACCACGCCCCCTCAATGCAAAGCTATGAGAGGGGGCGTGGCATCATGAGGGGTGTGGCCGTGACGTCATGACTCTCTTAGCCCGCACCCAGCGTTCAGAACAAAATGTTCCCAATGCTGGGGCAGTGGAGTGCCCCTTTAAGAAATAATAAAATGTATTCCCTAGAATGACACTATTACAGGTTACACATGGACTCTTCCTGTTTAAGGGGTTAAAAGGTGCAATTGGCCCCGACAGCAAAACTGTAAGAACTCTGCAGGTGGGAAGGTGCGAACAGGCACGAAATACAGGGATCCGAAATCTTATCACTACTGGAGCCCACGGGGCGACCACATACGGGGGATCTCTACCACCTCTACTATATGGATAGGAACAATTTTTTTCTTGCACATTTTCATTCAAAAAACATATATATATTTTTTTTAACTCAAACCTGAAACAGATGGGGCAGCGGTCGGACCCCCGTGATCTGAAACTTATCCCCTATACTTAGGATAGGGGATACGTTTTTCAGCACTGGACTACCCCTTTTTAAAAAAATTTTTTGTAAAATAGCTGTGTGTGACCCTTTCATTGGGGTTTTTGATGTTTCCTATTTGAATCCACTTCTGGCTTCAGTTCAAAAAAGAAAAAAAAAACTGCACAGTAAAAACAATATATACTGTATGAAACCACCTTGGTTTCCATATTTTATCAATTTTTTTTGTAACCTTTTTTAGTGGGGCCAGACTTCCAGATGTATTTTAAAGGGGGTACTCCGGTGAAAAACAATTTATTTTATTTAAAAAAAAAAAAAATCTTAATCCTTCCAGTACTTATCAGCTGCTGTATGCTTCACAGGAAGTTGTGTAGTTCTTTTCTGTCTGACCACAGTGCTCTCTGCTGACACCTCTGTCCGCGTCAGGAACTGTCCAGAGCAGGAGAGGTTGCCTATGGGGATCTTCTCCTGCTCTGGACAATTCCTGGAAAGAACTACACAACTTCCTGTGGAGCATACAGCAGCTGATAAGTACTGGAAGGATTAAGATTTTTATATAGAGGTAATTTACAAATCTGTTTAGACTTTTTCAACTGGTTCCAGAAAGTTAAAGTCTTAAAAGTCTTTATTTTTTAATTGGTTTTGCTTACGTGCAATATATTTCTCATAGTTTCAAGGGGGGGGGGGGGGGGGGTTGATAAATTAGCAGCATAAGCAAAAACAATAAATGACTTCAGAACACAACTTTGTATGGTTTCTCTTCTGTGACTTTTTACTCTGTTGCGCCAAAAAATAGCAACTTTTTTTTTCTTGTAATGCTCTTCACAACTCGTTTTATACGCCAAGTCTGGGCTGGTGTAGATTTGCGACAAACTTGCGACTTTATAAAGGAAAGTTACAAAAGGTCTGAGCAGGAACTACACAAAAATGAGATCAGAGCAGGACCTACCTGCTTAGCTAATCACTGTGGCTCAGCAGGCAGGTCCTAATCTGATTTCTTGTCAGAAGCAGGAAGGAAGGATGAGCAGCAGGAGACTGGAAGGATCTGCATTGGGAGCTGTGGGGGGAGCGGAGTAGGTAAGTATCACTGTTTTCTGTCATAGCAGCCACTTAGCAAAATGAATCTCTTTCTTTGCACCAGAATACCCCTTTAAAGGGGTACTCCAATTGAAAACTTTTTATTTAAAATCAACTGGTGCCAGAACATTAAACAGATTTGTAAATCACTTCTATTAAAAAATCTTAATCCTTCCAGTACTTATTAGCTGCTGAATACTACAGAGGAAATGGTTTTCTTTGTGGAACACAGAGCTCTCTGCTGACTTCATGATCACAGTGCTCTCTGCTGACATCTCTGTCCATTTAAAGAACTGTCCAGAGTAGGAGAAAATCCCCATAGAAAACATATGCTGCTCTGGACAGTTCCTAAAATGGACAGAGATGTCAACAGAGAGCACTGTGCTCATGATGTCAGCAGAGAGATCTGTGTTCCAAAAAGAAAACAATTTCCTCTGTAGTATATGGACCCTAAAAAGTACTGGAAGGATTAAGATTTTTTAATAAAAGTCATTTACAAATCTGTTTAACTTTCTGGCACCAGTTGATTTAAAAATATGTTTTCCACGGGAGAACCCCTTTAAAGGGGTACTCCGGCCCTAAAACATCTTATCCTCTATCCAAAGGATAGGGGATAAAATGTCTGACCGTGGGGGTCCCAGCAATCTTGCATTCGGCACCCATGCGCCGCCAGCTCACAAACTGCCGGTTGCCGACCACGGGGCCAGAGTATTGTGATGCCACGACTCCGCCCCCGTGTGATGTCACGCGGGGGCGGAGTTGTGACGTCACGATACTCCGGCCCCCGTGGTCGGCATCCGGCAGTTTGTGAGCTGGCAGAGCATGGGTGCCAAATGCAAGATTGCAGGAGTCCCCAGCGGCGGGACCCCCGCGTTCAGACATCTTATCCCCTATCCTTTGGATAGAGGATAAGATCTCTTAGGGCCGGAGTACCCCTTTAAGCGAGTGTGAACTTGGCCTTGAATAGGAAATGTTTTGGATCTGAGCGGTGACATCATGGCGGTTCTCACACCGGTTCCAGAGCAGATGCCGCTGTTTTCTTTCATTAACTTTTAATTGGAAATTCTGCTTCTTCCGCATATATAAAAAGCTTCTTCTCCACAGACAGGCGCCCCCCCCCCGGCCCCCATAACATTTGTCAGTGGGTGTCAGCAGCCGAGGCTCTCGCCTTGTTAGCAAGAACTGTTTCTACGTGGGTGCACCCTACATGGGGCCGGGAGCGACGTGTTACCCATCAGGTCTCCTCTATTCCACGTACCGCGCGGCGCATTATTTTACATATCATGGATACGGCTTCTCTTACATCCTCGGGACATGCTGAATGTTTCACGCTGAACGTTTCACGCTGAATGTTTCACCTTGTCCTTGTTCTATTGTTGCGGATCCTTTTGTTCCGAGGAGATAGAACTGTTCTCTCCGCTGATAAATATTGTAATTTATGACAAAATCTCAAGGCAAAAATGTTTATATGGAGATAAAACTCTTCCTATAAATGTGACGCCCCTCAGTGCCGGATACGGTCAGGACTTTCATAGGTTTCTGCTTTTATATGTAGAGATGGAATCCTATGTCCTCCGCACCGCTCTATAGGGTTGTATTTTAAAGGAGAACTCCAGCAAAATGTAACATCTTCTGACCACTGGGACGGGACTCCGACTCTCTCACTGAGGAGCGCCTCTACCACTAGGCGGCGCGCGCTCCATTCATTTCTATGTAGCGCTGATGATGCCGGAGAGCTGTACTCAGGTCTTTTTGGCGTTCCCATAGAAATGAATGGGTCGTGTTCCGGCTGTGCTTCTCACCGAGCGCCAGGTCCAGTCCTGGAAATTCGATCCTGTGGATAGGGGATAAGTAAATTTTTGCCATAATCCTCCTTTAACTAGCAGAGTACCTGAGTGTTGCCCAGGCTGTCTGCCACCCAGCTTTCCCAGTCTCCTGGAGCCTCAGCAGTGATAGGCTGCTCGTCCTCCCTAACTCTGCTTTCAGCTCGCAATAACCACAACATGGCAAAATGTAATTTTTTAATCTTTCACCCAGCGCCCAGGATGTCCTGTGGTGAGTATTATGCCGCTGATGCTTTATGCTGGACAGATGGTATACAGGGCGTCGGGTGGTAAGTATCCCCATCACTGGAGTCAGTACCACCCATGACATCCAACGCTGCCCGTCAGAGAGACGCTGATATTCAGCTGATTGCTCTGCTCTCAGGTAAGGTGCCCAGGAGTCCATTTGTACACATCCCTACATATATTACTAATGGCCACCACTGTCCCACAAGTATAAACAATGCTGGTCTTAGAGAGGGGGTCCTCTCTAAGAGAGGTAGAGGTGCTTTGCATAAATTATTTTTTCCCCTAAGATTGCCCGAACCAAAAAATTTAGGGAAACACTGGGGGAGATTTATCAAAACCGGTGGCGAAAAATTTGCCCATAGCAACCAATCAGATCGTTTCTTTCAAGGCCTCTGCAAAATGAAAGCAGCGATCTGATTGGTTGTATTGGGCAACTGGGCAACTTTTCCTTTGCACAGATTTTGATATATAATATCCCAAACTGTGTATATTTTGGATTATTTACACTATTTTACACATTAAAGAAAACTAAACTAAATCAATTAAAATAATTGAATTGCCCCTCCCTAAAGGAGGAGGAAAGAATATGATTTTTGACTTTATAATGATCTGGCTAATTGTGCTTGATTACAAAAAAGGGTCTGAAATTTTAAGCAATAGATGAAAAAGCCAAAAATACACCCGCTAAGTAAGAAAAAGAAAAACGACCATAAAAAAACATACTGCACAGTGTGAACTGACCCCAACCCACTTATGTGTTTAATCAGTTCACCCGGGTGACCTCCAGCACCAACAGTCTAATTATATGACCAGGTGCAGTGATCAGACTCCACCCCCTCTCTCTACAAAACCAGAGGATTCAACGGAAATATAGGCAGCGTTAGGAAATCATTGCAATCAGTATGACTAAATACCCCGCGCCTGCCACATCAGCTAAAAGAGGTAAGCAGAAGGCATACACAAGAACCCCTACATTATTCTCTAATTAGATTATGTGCTGTACTATTTAAGCCAAAAATATATATAATTATATATACACACACACACACATATATATAATCCAAAAATAAGCAGCACATCCAGAAAGATGAAGGTCTGTAGGCAGGGTGCACGCATGCTGGGGCCACGGTCCTCTGGTTCCTTAGTAATAGTAATAGTAATATGCAGCACACCGAAATGTAATGCAAAGTGCTTTATTCCATGTAGTACAAAAGCGACGTTTCGCCGGACTCACTTGAGAATGCTGGCGTGAGGCCGGCGAAACGTCGCTTTTGTACTACATGGAATAAAGCACTTTGCATTACATTTCGGTGCGCTGCATATTACTACTACTATTACTACTACTACTACTACTACATATATATATATATATATATATATATATATATTATTCCCCGAGTGCTTCTTAAATTTTAATGCATCAAATCTTCCATCCCACGGAGAACTACCACGCGACCATTCTCATCTTTTTCTGTTCTGGGATTTTTAGATTTTTTTTTTTCTTAAACGTTTCATTTTATTTTTTTGAAGTCTTTTTTTTTTTTTTTTTTTACATTGTACAATATATAAAAAATACAGAGTACCAAAAAAAAGGAATTCACAGTGTCTAAAGGCAGTGATTACAATCCGTCACGTTATTCTAGAGTCCCACGGCAAGTTCAATTGCATAGGAAGGTAATGAGCCTTCGGGGTAGAGCCCGCTAATTAACTGCAAGCTATTTGCATAATGGGGAAAGGGGGCGGAGCCATCGGCATGGTAACGACTGGGGGGGAGGGGGGGGGGGTCTTCCAAGTTTTCGATTCTTCTTCCCAAAACTGCCACTTTTTTTTTCCCCATCCAGTTTCTCGATGCAGATTCGGCGGTGGCTGTGGCGACACATCCGACAACACAATGGCGCAAATTGTAATAAAATAAAATAAAAAATAAAAAAAACAATAAACAGTAGTTCTGTCCTTGCCCAGAGAGCTCACAATCTAATAGGATACAGATGTTTAACGTGAAATTTTGCAACATAAGGCGTGCGGGACGTGACGACGCGATGTTTGGCGTAAAACACAAAGGCGCATGGTCGACCACCAGGGGCCGCTCTAGTCAAGTGCCCCTCTGTATTGATTTTGAGCACAAGATCATTAGCAAACATACACTTTAGGACAGTGTGTGCCAAACAGTGTGCCTCCAGCTGTTGCAAAACTACAACTCCCAGCATGCCTCGAGTTGTAGTTTTGCAACAGCTGGAGGCACACTGTTTGGAAAACACTGCTTTGGGAGCCCAAAATCCTATCTACCCCATGGCACATACTACATATAAGAGTCTTATAAAGGGATGCTGGAATCTTGGTTCGTATAAAAAGAAGCATTTCCTAACCAGTGTGCCTCCAGCTGTTGCAAAACTACAACTCCCAGCATGCCCGGACAGCCATTGGCTGTCCGGGCATGCTGGGAGTTGTAGTTTTGCAACAGCCGCAGGCGCCCTGGTTGGGAAACACCAGTATAAGGCATTCTCAAAAGCTTATAAAAATGTTCTACTCGACCTATGCACAAATACGTAAAGCAGGGGTCTCAAACTGGGGGCCCTCCAGATGTTGCAACATCTGGAGGGCCACCAGTTTGAGACCCCTGATGTAAAGCTAAAGTCTGGGGAACTACAGGTATCAGCATGCTTAAGGATTCTTTAATTAAAAAAAAAAATATTTAAAAATTACTCCTCTCTCGTATGAAACTACTAAGATTATTTTAAATTTTTTAAAAAATTTTTTAAGGTTTGGCTGCCTTATTGCACCAATATTTAGCGTACAGTAATGACAATGGGTCAATATACTATTATGTACTATTGATCGCCAAATATTTGGTGGTAACTGCACATTGTTCTTTTTTTTTTTGTGTGCATATTACAGTTTATTATAGTCATGAGCCCAAAAAAATAAAATAAAAAAAATCTTACCATTTTCGACTTGATACATTTCCCCCTCCACATGTCAAAAAGTGGACCTTCCCACCTGTATGTTCTAGATTCGGACACATATATTGATGCAGTTGTCAAAAATTTAAAAAACAAAGCAGATTTTTCCCAAAAATGGCGCCACCCCCGTCATCTGGTTGCATGCGGTATTGCAGCTCTGTTGCATTAATGTAAATGGTGCCAAGTTGTTATACCGCACACGACCTGAGGACAAAGGTGGCGCTGTTTTTTGGAAGATATTAGCTCTGTTTTTCTAATCCCGGACAAACCCCTTAAATAAGAGAAGTATCGGATTTCTTCGGACGCACCTTAAGGCCGTGTTCACGTGCGGAATTTCTGCCCTTCCGCTCAGATTCCTTTCTGCCAAGATTTTCCGGGGAGTTTTGCCGATTCCTCATGGAATGTGCGCGGACTTTATGCAGGATGTTTTACCCTCATCGCACAGATTCCGTATGGAATTCGGAGTCCACTACGACTTTAATGGAACTGTGGCGCAGAATTCCGCAAAAAGAATCGACGTGTTCGTTCTTTCTGCGGAATCCAAAATCCACAAGGGAAAATTTTTTCTTGTGAACCGGGCAGCGGAAATTCTGTTCACTTCAGGTAGCAGAATTTTTTCGCTGGATTCTGCAAGGAAATTAGAGCCGATAAATACGCCAAAGAGGGTTAGGTTGTAAACACAGAGCACGGATTCAACTTGAGTATTCAAGTTGTGATATTGGTTTTTCAAAAAATAAAATAAATAATATATATATATGTTATGGCCTCAATGTAAGAAAAATCATACAGGTCCTATTTAATGGGTAATGTAAAAAAAACTTAAATAAAATTGTGTATATATATATATATATATTTTTTTTATATATATATATAAAATATATATATATAAAATAGATATAGATATATAAAATAAATACATATATTTTTTATATATCTATCTACCGGTATATATATATATATATATATATATATATATATATATATATATATATATATATATATATATATTATATATATATATATAATATATATATATATATTTATATATAAAAAATATATGTATTTATTTTACATATCTATTTTTTATATATATATATATTTTATATATAAAAAATATATATATTTATTTTATATATTTATATATATATATATATATATATATATATAATATGCGCACACACACACACACACACACAATTTTATTTAAGTGTTTTTTACATTACCCATTAAATAGGACCTGTATGATTTTTCTTACATTGAGGCCATAACATACCGTATATAGATAGATATTATTTATTTTATTTTTTGAAAAAACAATATCACAACTTGAATACTCAAGTATAAAAAAAATATATATAAAATATATACATATATATATATATATATATATACATATATAAATATATATATTATATATATATATATATAGATATACATATAGATATATAAATAAAATAAACACATTATATATATATATATATATATATATATATATATATATATATATATATATACATATGTAGCTATTAGAGATGAGCGAACTTACAGTAAATTCGATTCGTCACGAACTTCTCGGCTCGGCAGTTGATGACTTATCCTGCATAAATTAGTTCAGCTTTCAGGTGCTCCTGTGGGCTGGAAAAGGTGGATACAGTCCTAGGAGACTCTTTCCTAGGACTGTATCCACCTTTTCCAGCTCAGCGGAGCACCTGAAAGCTGAACTAATTTATGCAGGATAAGTCATCAACTGCCGAGCCGAGAAGTTCGTGACGAATCGAATTTACTGTAACTTCGCTCATCTCTAGTAGCTATATATGTATTTATATATTTTTTTCCTTATTACCCATTAAATAGGATCTATACGTATGAGTGTGAGTGTGTGTGTATATGTGTGTATATATATATATATATATATATATATATATTCACACACACATATATATATTTTATTACCCATTAAATAGGATCTATATCATTTTTCCTACATTTAGGCCTTAATATATATATATTTTATAATTTTTTTGTTTTTTGAAAAACCAATATCACAAACTTTAGTTGTAACCGTGCTCTGTGTTTACACCTAACCATCTTTGGCGCATTTATCGGCTCCAGGTTCTATGGCGCCGCCGTTGCCTGCGGAGAGGCCATTAGCATTCTGCAACACAATCCGTACGTATATCTGAGAGCGCTTATGGATATAATGTTTTTTTCGGTGCTCACGGCTGCGGTGTAACAGGCGTGAATGGATCCGCGCATCTGGCGCGCAGTCACGGCAATAAAAAGTTTTTCGTCTGCTAAAAATTGAAGTGCTTTAATACGTGTTGTGCGCCGAATCGGATAAAACGCATGCAGGCATTGAGGCGTAAGTGCCGCCCTTTAGGAGACCCTTAAATGTTGCATGACTAATAGATTCTGCCAAAGCGGCGTTTCCCAACCAGTGTGCCTCCAGCTGTTGCAAAACTACAACTCCCAGCATGCCCGGACAGCCAACGGCTGTCCGGGCGTGCTGGGAGTTGTAGTTTTGCAACAGCTGGAGGCACATTGGTTATGGAAACGCTGTGATATCGCCTGGAAGCTTTGCCCTTTGGGGAATTTATGAACCTTTTTTTTATTCTCCATAAGAGGAAACGATATTTATCTGAAACGCATTTAGCCTAATATCCGAAAATAAAACGAGCGGTCGCTGATGTTTCCCCTGACGCTCCGCACAACATTTCGTCTACAGAAATTAAATGATCACCCCCCCCCCCCCTCCTAAAGGTTACTGGCGGTATTAGTGCGGTAGATTTAATGCTCAGTTATCTGCGCCGGCCCGGTTGACTCTCCCCGCCGCCATCACGCTGAGATGTAAATATACAAAGTGACGGTTTTGTTCGCAGCTGGAAAAAATGTAATTTGGGTCCGTACAATTTCCTGAATTTAAGTTATAAAATGTATTTGTCAGAGTCGGGAATCATTAGTATTCTGCGGGTCTAAGGCGGACAGAGCGACCGCCTGGTTACAGCGACATTCATCAAGACCGGGCGCTCGCAGCTAACAGAATATCAATCTGGGTTTTTTTTTTTCTCTTAAATCTCATCTGATGGCTGTTTGTGAAGTTATAAAATTATGTTTTTCTTATAAGCTCAAGTCATAGAGGCTGTGCTGAGGTGCAGCATGCATGCCTTCTCCCTCCACCACCCCTCCCTGCTTCGCTTCCAGCACTGAGCCTGGTAGATCAATCATACACGGCCAGGTAGGAGTGGGGGAGGGAGGAGGCATGCATTAGGGATCGACCGATTATCGGCCGATATTCACGATTTTGGACGTTATCGGTATCGGCAATAACCACAGCCTCTATGCCACCTGAGTTTATAAGAAATACATCATTTTATACCTTGGCGAACAGCTATCAGCTAAGAGACAGGTGTCACTTCTTTTAATCTTATCTTTCTGCTAAAGTCTGACAACTGCAAAGTTATAAAATGATGTTTTTCTTATAGGCTCGAGTCAGAGGCTTTGCTGAGCTGCAGCATGCATGCCTACTCCCTCCACCACCCCTCCCTTGACTTCTGAGCCCTGTACATCAATCATGCAGGATGAGCATAGAGATGCAGCTGACACTAGGCGGTACAGTTGTCAAGATAAATGTATGATGCCGAGCGAGTTCCGTGCTCAAACCGTTCTCTGATGAATGGGCCCCATATGCGGAACTCGCTGGCCATCATATGGTCGTCTTAGCAACTGTACTGCTCAGCATCAGCTACGTCTCTTCACGCCTCTCTGCACAGGACAGGAGAATAGCTCTGGGTTGATGTCCGATCATTGGAACTGAACCCCCCCCTCATACATTTATGACATAAACTCTGCCTATAATTGGGAAACCCCCTTGACATTTAACTGTTATATTGCAATTATACTCAGTAGACTCTGACTACCATACATGAAGTAGTTCACACACTCGGGGCCGCGAGGCGCTAATAAGCCGACATTACAGTCTGACGGTCGCTGAGACATCTGACGGTCCCTTTACGCGTCCTATTACTGATCCGCCTGGAAGTGCATATTCCTATTACGGCCCACTTTTAGATGAGAAGGATGCACTTAATTTGTGGCTCTGTAACTGAATAATTATCAAGACAATTTGCAAAACCTAAAAATGGCCGCCATCTGTGCGCGTCTCAATAAACCAGCTCTTCTGCTAAATCTGATTTCGGATATTGGCTGAGCTCATACGAATGGATTTCTCTATGATATTTAGCTTATTTTGCATGCGCGCTTTTGTGCTGTGGATTTTTGTACTATGCATATGGGATATTCTCCAATGTCTACAGCAGTGTTTCCCCAACCAGGGTGCCTCCAGCTGTTGCAAAACTACAACTCCCAGCATGCTAGAAGTTGTAGTTCTGCAACAGCTGGAGGCACCCTGTTTGGGAAACACTAGTCTCCAGCATGCCTAGAGATTCCATTAAAAGCAGTGTAATCATTAAAGGGGTACTCCGGATATGCCAAACTTATCTTCTATCCACAGACTAGTTAGTCTCTGATAGTGAAGGCCGGAACGCTCAGTGGTAAGTGCCAGGGCCCTATTACGGACATCTATTGACAGGATCACCCCCTTAACTACGAAATTATCAGAATTCGGCAAAATGACTTAAGCTGATGTCCTCTGTATCAACCTCAGGAGACAATAAGCAAATAAATCTTGAAGGGTGAGAAAGACATAGAGGAAACCTGTCACATTGAAAATGCCATCTAGTCTGCAGGTGTCATGTTATAGAGCAGGAGGAGCCGAGCAGAATGATATATATAACATGATACCTGCAGATTGTACTGTATTGTATATATATCATCTGCTCAGCTCCTCCTGCTCTATAACATGATACCTGTAGATTGTGCTGTATTGTATATATCATCTGCTCAGCTCCTCCTGCTCTATAACCTGACACCTGTAGATTGTGCTGTATTGTATATATCATCTGCTCAGTTCCTCCTGCTCTATAACCTGACACCTGTAGATTGTACTGTATTGTATATATCATCTGCTCAGCTCCTCCTGCACTATAACATGTTACCTGCAGATTGTATTGTATATATCATCTGTACAGCTCCTCCTGCTCTATAACATGGTACCTGCAGATTGTACTGTAAATATCATCTGCTCAGCTCCTCCTGCTCTATAACATGATACCTGCAGATTGTACTGTATTATATATATCATCTGCTCAGCTCCTCCTGCTCTATAACTAGATACCTGCAGATTGTACTGTATTGTATATATCATCTGCTCAGCTCCTCCTGCTCTATAACATGATACCTGCAGATTGTACTGTATTGTATCTATCATCTGCTCAGCTCCCCCTGCTCTATAACATGTTACCTGCAGATTGTACTGTATTATATATATAACATGTTATAGAGCAGGAGGAGCTGAGTAGATGATATATACAGTACAGTACAATCTGCAGGTATCAGGTTATAGAGCAGGAGGAGCTGAGCAGATGATACCTGCAGATTTTACTGGATTGTATATATCATCTGCTCAGCTCCTCCTGCTCTATAATATGATACCTGCAGATTATACTGTATTGTATATATCCTCTCCTCATCTCCTCCTGCTCTATAACATGATACCTGCAGATTGTACTGTATTGTATATATCATGTGCTCAGCTCCTCCTGCTCTATAATATGATACCTGCAGATTATTCTGTATTGTATATATCCTCTCCTCATCTCCTCCTGCTCTATAACATGATACCTGCAGATTGTACTGTATTGTATATATCATCTGCTCAGCTCCTCCTGCTCTATAACATGATGTCTGCAGATTGTACTGTATTGTATATATCCTCTCCTCATCTCCTCCTGCTCTATAACCTGATACCTGCAGATTGTACTGTATTGTATATATCATCTGCTCAGCTCCTCCTGCTCTATAACATGATACCTGCAGATTGTACTGTATTGTATATATCATCTGCTCAGCTCCTCCTGCTCTATAATATGATACCTGCAGATTATACTGTATTGTATATATCCTCTCCTCATCTCCTCCTGCTCTATAACATGATACCTGCAGATTGTACTGTATTGTATATATCATCTGCTCAGCTCCTCCTGCTCTATAATATGATACCTGCAGATTATACTGTATTGTATATATCCTCTCCTCATCTCCTCCTGCTCTATAACATGATGTCTGCAGATTGTACTGTACTGTATATATCATCTGCTCAGCTCCTCCTGCTCCATAACATAACTGCAGATTGTACTGTATTGTATATATCTTCTCAGCTCCTCCTGCTCTATAACATGATACCTGCAGATTGTACTGTATTGTATATATCATCTGCTCAGCTCCTCCTGCTCTTTAATATGATACCTGCAGATTGTACTGTATTGCATATATCATCTCCTCAGCTCCTCCTGCTCTATAACATGATACCTGCAGATTGTACTGTATTATATATATCATTTACTCAGCTCCTCCTGCTCTATAACATGTTATCTGCAGATTGTACTGTATATATCATCTGCTCAGCTCCTCCTGCTCTATAACAACATGATATCTGCAGATTGTACTGTATTGTATATATCATTTACTCAGCTCCTCCTGCTCTATAACATGTTACCTGCAGATTGTACTGTATTGTATATATTATCTGCTCAGCTCCTCCTGCTCTATAACATGATACCTGCAGATTGTACTGTATTGTATATATCCTCTCCTCATCTCCTCCTGCTCTATAACATGATACCTGCAGATTGTACTGTATTGTATATATCATCTGCTCAGCTCCTCCTGCTCTATAATATGATACCTGCAGATTATACTGTATTGTATATATCATCTGCTCAGCTCCTCCTGCTCCATAACATAACTGCAGATTGTACTGCATTGTATATATCTTCTCAGCTCCTCCTGCTCTATAACATGATACCTGCAGATTGTACTGTATTGTATATATCATCTGCTCAGCTCCTCCTGCTCTATAATATGATACCTGCAGATTGTACTGTATTGTATATATCATCTCCTCAGCTCCTCCTGCTCTATAACATGATACCTGCAGATTGTACTGTATCATATATATCATTTACTCAGCTCCTCCTGCTCTATAACATGTTATCTGCAGATTGTACTGTATATATCATCTGCTCAGCTCCTCCTGCTCTATAACAACATGATATCTGCAGATTGTACTGTATTGTATATATCATTTACTCAGCTCCTCCTGCTCTATAACATGTTACCTGCAGATTGTACTGTATTGTATATATTATCTGCTCAGCTCCTCCTGCTCTATAAAATGATACCTGCAGATTGTACTGTATTGTATATATCATCTGCTCAGCTCCTCATGCTCTATAACATGTTACCTGCAGATTGTACTGTATTGTATTTATCATCTGCTCAGCTCCTCCTGCTCTATAACATGATACCTGCAGATTGTAATGTATTGTATATATCATCTACTCAGCTCCTCCTGCTCTATAACATGTTACCTGCAGATTGTACTGTATTGTATATATCATCTGCTCAGCTCCTTCTGCTCTATAACATGATACCTGCAGATTATACTGTATTGCATACATCATCTGCTCAGCTCCTCCTGCTCTATAATATACCTGCAGATTGTACTGTATTGTATATATCATCTGCTCATCTCCTCCTGCTCTATAACATGTTACCTGCTGTATATACTGTATTGTATATATCATCTGCTCAGCTCCTTCTGCTCTATAACATGTTACCTGCAGATTGTACTGTATTGTATATATCATCTGTTCAGCTCCTCCTGCTCTATAACCTGACACCTGCAGATTGTACTGTACTGTATTGTATATATCATCTGCTCAGCTCCTCCTGCTCTATAACATGATACCTGCAGATTGTAGTGTATTGTATATATCATTCTGCCTGGCTCCTCCTGCTCTATAAACTGACACCTGCAGATTGTACTGTATTGTATATATCATTCTGCCTGGCTCCTCCTGCTCTATAACCTGACACCTGCAGATTGCATGTTCAACAGGACAGGTTTCCATTAATCTGAAAGGGGGCACAGGTGATACAGCAGAGTTGTGTGGGTTGCCAGCTGCTCAGGAATAGTTGAGCTTTACTGTACTGCCGCTACTTACATCAGGTACGGGACATCCCGTTGCATCACTACTTTCTGTAGTCCATGGACCTAGGAACGCTGCAATAATAAGAGAACCTGCCACTGTTCATCTTGTGTATCAGACCGTGGTAAATACCGTAAAAAAGAAAAAAACTAAAACGAACAGGCACTGCATGGGTTTGCATTGCAATCACTCTAAACTAAGGCAAGAAACTAAAACTTCACCTCAAATACAGTCGCTCCGCTGCATTCTCCATATTTTTTCCTTTCCACAAAACATTCTAAAACATCAACGCTAGAATCTCAAAAATCTCTACAACCGAACGCAAACGCTCAGGACTAACACACTATTTTTTCCCCGTAAAATTGGCCCTTTCCGTAGATTTAATATTTTGTATCAATGCAGAACTATTAGTGGTCATCATTGTCATCGGTACTGATGCTACCTATAACAGTGTTCCCTACCAGGGTGCCTCCAGTTAATGCAAAACTACAACTCCCAGCATGCCTGGAAAGCCAACAGATGGATGGATTCACACTATAGAGTTTCAGTGTATTCCTATGAGATGCAGCTTCAATCTGTCTCCTAGGTTTCTCCCTTTTGTAGGACACAATAGCCCAGTGGTCTCCAAACTGCGGACCTCCAGCTGTTGCAAAACTACAACTCCCAGCATGTTCGGAAAGCAAATGGCTGTCCGGACTCACACAATAGGGTTTCAGTGTATTCCTATGAGATGATGCTTTAATCTGTCTCCTAGGTTTCTCCTTTTTTAAGCTGCATCTCACAGGACACACTAGAACAGTGGTCTCCAAACTGTGGACCTCCAGCGGTTGCAAAACAACTCCCAGCATGCCCGGAAAGCAAATGGCTGTCCGGACTCACACGATAGTTTCAGTGTATACCTATGAGATGCAGCTTCAGTCTTATAGGTCTCTCCCTTTTGTAAGCTGCATCTCATAGGACACACTAGACCAGTGGACTCTTAACTGTGGACCTGCAGCTGTTGCAAAACAACAACTCCCAGCATGCCCGGACAGACGTTGGCTGTCCGGGCATACTGGGAGTTGTAGTTTTGCAACAGCTGGAGGCACCCTGGTTGGAAAACGATGATGTATAAAGCTGAAATTTCCATATTAACCCTTTCACTGCCAGCCAACCCTTCAGAAACATCCATTGCTATTTATTTATTTTTTATCTGATGTTTCCGGGTCGTACGTCTATTGTGGAAGACAAGATGCTTTAGACATTCTTTGTCTTGTTACATATATATATATATATATATATATATATATATATACATATACATATATATAGAAATCTAACAATAGAAAAAAGAACAACATTCTCAATTCTAGTAAACCATATAAAAAAGAACAGAAAATCTGCAAAATTCTGAGCGCTCAGTAATTGTTTTCTTTCGTCTTCCTCTGTACATTAATAAAATGAGTTTATTACATCAGAAAGTGCAGCCGACCGCCTAGGGCGCCCTCCTCCCAACCTGTGGCAAAAACTAGAACTCCAGTCCCAACAAAACTTTTGCAAAAGTTCTTAAAGGGGTACTCCCGGCGCCGGCTCCAGCGTTCAGAACAGTTTGTTCCAAACGGTGAGCAGCGGAGTACCCCTTTAAACTTACCCCCCCCCCCCCCTCCCTCCCACTCTATAAATACTGGGTGGAGGGTGGGGGTTGGTTGGTTATTTAAAATTTGTGAAGTGATTTTTTAAATATATATCTATATGTAATATAAGAAGAAAATGTTATATTAAAAACAAAAAAAAAATGTAAAAATTTTTTTTTTTGTTTTTTAAACTTTTGCATAAGTTTTAGAAAAACTTTTGGAAAACAATTAGAAACTTTTGAAAATTTTTTGAAACTTTGAAAAAGTTTAAAAAATGCTTGCCAAATTTTTTTAATTTTTGCAAAAACTTTTTGAAACTTTTACTGAGGTTGCAAAAACTACTATTCTCATTATACCCTGTAAAAAAAAAAACTTTTGCCAAACGACTCCATGTACATCAAGCAGTCGGCACTAGGAACGCTCGGACATCTGCGTCTCCACAGGCTTCAATGAATTTCTGAGTGGATTCCGTCAAAGAACATAATTTTTTATTTTTTTTTTGCAAATCTGGAATCCTACATTTTTGCAGTGGAATTTCCTGCCATGGAATTTCAGCCTTGTGAACAGGTCATCGGAAAAACTTATTTACGCTTAGAGTGAATCTTAGATTCACGTAGCGGAATTCCGCAGGGAAATTCCATACCCTTTTCGGTGCTGCAAAAACTACAACTCCCATTATGTCTGGAGAGCCACAGGTTTGGGAACACTGTCCTAGGGACTGGTCCGGCCTTCACAGTTCTTTAGACTGGCCATCATATCCGGCCAAAGAGGAGAACCCGCATTCTATTTGTGGCTGCGTTTCCTGTCTCGGAAAGCTCTTTGTTTCTGGGACTGGAGATGTGACGTCATGCCACACCCCCTCGTGACGTTACACCACCTCAATTCATGCCTATGGGAGGGGGCTTGACAGCCGTCACGCCCCCTCCCATAGACATGAATGGAGGGGACGTGGCGTGACGTCGAGAGGGGGTGTGGCATGACATCATGAGGGGGCGTGACATCACATCTCCAGTCCATCATGCCCCTTTTCATAGACATGAATGGAGGGGGCGAGGCGTGACATCATGAGGGGTGTGATGTCATGTCTCCAGTCCGTCACGTCTCCAGTCCGTCACGCCCCCTCCCATAGACATGAATGGAGGGGGCATGGCATGACATCATGAGGGGGCGTGACGTCACGTCTCCAGTCCATCACACCCCCTTTCATAGACATGAATGGAGGGGGCGAGGCGGGACGGCACGAGGGGGCATGGCGTGACATCATGAGGGGCGTGATGTCATGCCTCCAGTCCGTCACACCTCCTTTCATAGACCTGAATAGAGGGGGCATGGCGTCACGTCTCCAGTCCGTCACGCCCCCTTTCATAGACTTGAATGGAGGGGGCGTGGCGGGACAGCAACAGTGGGCATGGGGTGATGTCACGTCTCCACTCCCAGAAACAAAGAGTAGCGGGTGCTGCTCTCTAGCCGGATAACCCCTTTAATACCATGGATGCATCTAGCCCCCCCCATCAGGCTGTGTACGGATACACAGAGCAATGGGGCGTGAGTGGTGACCAAGGTGAAGCCAACCTAGAATTCTGTCTGCTCTCTAATAAAACCCTGATTTAAAACGCTATAGATCTAAGTAATAACATCAGAACAGAAGAAAACCTGTGGTGAAACCTTGGTCGGTGAAAACCCAACTTGATTGTTCGTTTTGTAGGTCAGGTTAAGTGTTGTCTGATCTACAGGGACCTGGACCTCTAGGACCCGGGACACCTGTAGACGGGACGTATTCGGCCTCTTATTTCAGGTGTTAATGGATCTAATATATATATATATATCTCTCAACGAGGAAAATTTGGACACTTGTTAGAGGCTGCGAAGAATAGTCTATTCAGAACGCGTCCCACTTCTAGCAAGACACGAACGTCATTTCAAAGAGTTCCGTAATAGTCGGCGGTTGCGACTAAGGCTGTTGGTACAATCCAGGAATGATGCAAGAGCTGCGCCGCCGCAACGTGTAGGAGTTGGTCATGCAAGCAACAAAGCCATTCAGTGTATCGGGTTATTTCCTTTGCTTATAGAAAGAAAAAAAAAGAAAAAGCAAATTCCTCGTGAATGAACGCAACAAATGCGACAAACGCTTCTGCAAAACTCCAGGAAGATTCTTGAAATAAAAAAAATGTATTTATCCCGGATGTCTACAGAAGCAGCTTCTTCATCTTCAAGTAAACAGAAGCCTCAGACTATTACTCCATGAAGATACCGCCGCGTCCCGACTCCAGTGCCGCGTCCACGAGAGTTCACAGAGGAGGATTGGTAGGTCCGGGCCGGCGTTTGGTGATGGCCGAGAATGAGCCGTATTTATGGAGCGTGTGAGGGGGAAGGAGATGGATCCTCAGTGTGACGACGTGAAGTCCTTGCCGGGCCGGATCTCAGCTGTTGGTGAAAGTTCTGCCCGGGGAGGAGTCCGGTCTGAAGTCGTATTTGCTGAGCGTGCTCGGGTAGTACGTGGTCGTGTACACGTTCGTCTGCTGCAAAGGGTAAAAGTTGGTTCGGTCGTCCGGGAGCAAATTGTTCTTATTGAGTGTCTGCAAAAAAAGAAGGAAAATATTTAGAGTCTGGAGTTGGACCTAAATGCCTGATCCTGTGCCCCCCCCCCCCCCCCCCCCCGTCTGCCCAAAACTACGAATGAGAATGAATGAGAATATTCTCAGCAAATTGTAATCTAGTGTTTTAGTGCAAAGATCCTTCCGATATTACAGTCACACATTGAAGCCTTTCCATCCCGCCACCACATTTCAGGTGGACTGCACACACCCTTAAAGGGGTGCTCTGCCCCTAGACATCTTATCCCCTTATCAGATGTCTGATCACAGGGGTCCTGCTGCTGGGGACCCCCACGATCTCCCTGCTGTCACCAGCGCTGGAGGCTTGTGGTGTCACGAGCCTCCGCCCCACATCGCCATTCATTCGGCACTAAGTGACGTTCGCTCCGAGCGCCGGATGTCTGGGGAGCCGCAGCCGTGATCATTGGATAGGGGATAAGATGTCTATGGGCGGAGTAAAAGGGGTCATCCGACCAAAGAGCAGCACCCGCATTCAAGCTCTTTGCTTCCGGGACTGGAGACGTGACGTGACACCCCCTCTCATAGACATGAATGAAGGGGCATGGCGTCACGTCTTCAGTGATTCATGGAGCGGGCCGTCACTGCCAAGACCAGTTCGTCCCAGAAGGTGGGAGTGGAGCACTCTACGGTACACTCCACCAATCACCGGCTGAGGATTGACACCACTTTGGCAGAGAACTTACTGAGCGGCCCCTCATTACGAAAACTAGTGCATCTCAGAAGATGGGGGGCCAGAATGCTCAGCAGTAAGAGTAGGGTCCTGTCAGCGGTCCTGTCGATAAGTGTCTGATCGTTGAGAGGGGCCCCTGCGATCTTCACATCAGAATTGGGCCTGTGTCTTACTGATATATGCTCTGGCCCCTACCTTCCGAGACATACCAGTCTCATCAATGAGGGGCTACTCAGTCAATCACCGGCCACAGTGGTGCCCCCCCTCAGGTGGTGATCGGTGAAATCGGCCATCACTGCCGACATCAGTTCGTCTTAGAAGGTGGGGGCTGGACAGGGCCGGCTCTGCCTATAGGCAAAATAGGCAGACGCCTAGAGCGCAAACTTGATGGAGGCTCCACTCCAAAAGAGTCAAGGGGCGGCAAAATGAGCTTTCGCCTACGATGCCAAAAATTCTTGCACCAAGCCTGGGGCTGGAGACAGCATGAGACGGGCCCCATTAGGAGATTTTTTTTTTTTTTGGGGGGGGGGGGTCACTCCCCCAATCAGACACTTATCCCCTATTCTGTGGATAGAAGATACATTTTTCATAACTGGAGTTCCCCTTTAATCACAGCTGAACACATTACACCTGAAACGCGTTGTAAGAATGGAGAAGCTCCAATGTATCTTTATATTATCTGTTCTTAGTATCTGAAGAATAAAGTTTCGATTTTTAAGGATTGCACCGAGGCTGCGGACTACAAGTTCTTCAATATCGTCTACATGCGCGTGATGGAAACGCGTTGCGGACAAGTACTGGGACTTGATTCTGTTATTTTTCATTGTACAAAGGAGGTAAAAGCTAATGATGAAGCCAATCAGCGATGCCTGGAGGGAGCGGAACGTTCTCGGCGGAATTATACGATCAGGAGCGGCAGAAACAGCGAGAATTAATAACTCAGCCGGGACTGTTTATCATATTCCGTCGGCCATAAAACAAAACGCACCGTTCATTAAAGCGCCACGTGGCCCGGGCGGCGGATGTACCTTTTGATTTGCCGCCAGATGTCCTGGATATAACGAATCTAAATACATTAAACTTTACGGATCAAGTTTTACCAACAATTTTCATAAGCAAATTTGCGTAATTGGGCGCGATGGTCGTTGGATTACACATTTTATTATGAACCTTTGAATTGTTGCGAGGACGAGCCGGATTCTTGGGTTACACTGTAGCCAGGGCGGAGGCGTTGCGTATTTATTTCATCGCCGCTTCGGAACGCACAAATGGAATTTTCCTCTCGCTCAAGATAAATTGGAAATTTCTATAATGAGTTTTATTTGTTTTTATTTTATTTCAACATTTACAGATCGGAGGCCGAGGAAGACAACGACTCCGGGATTTGATGGGACATTATGTTTTATTTCAACCCGGGAAGCGACAGAATTACGGAGAGAAATGATGCGGGAGGAGGAGATGACGGCTCATTTATCCGGACCGCACTTCGCTTCGCTTCTCGCCGTTATTTTACGGAGGAAATAACATTTTAGACAAAGTCTTCTCGAAACGAAATGTATGATGTCCATTACCAGATGGAGCAGAACACAACAAAAAATGAGTGTCTGAGACAGTGTTTCCCAACCAGGGTGCCTCCAGCTGTTGCAAAACCACAACTCCCAGCATGTCCGGACAGCCTTTGGCTGTCCGGGCATGCTGGGAGTTGTGGTTTTGCAACAGCTGGAGGGATTCTGGTTGGGAAACACTGATCTGAGGGATTATGAATTCACAAACAATCACCGCTGATCTCTAGTGATGTCACCGCTGATCTCTAGTGATGGATAGGCTGTATTCTCAGTGATGTCACCGCTGATCTCTAGTGATGGATAGGCTGTATTCTCAGTGATGTCACCGCTGATCTCTAGTGATGGATAGGCTGTATTCTCAGTGATGTCACCGCTGATCTCTAGTGATGGATAGGTTGTATTCTCAGTGATGTCACCGCTGATCTCTAGTGATGGATAGGCTGTATTCTCAGTGATGTCACCGCTGATCTCTAGTGATGGATAGGATGTATTCTCAGTGATGTCACCGCTGATCTCTAGTGAATGGATAGGCTGTATTCTCAGTGATGTCACCGCTGATCTCTAGTGATGGATAGGCTGTATTCTCAGTGATGTCACCGCTGATCTCTAGTGAATGGATAGGCTGTATTCTCAGTGATGTCACCGCTGATCTCTAGTGATGGATAGGCTGTATTCTCAGTGATGTCACCGCTGATCTCTAGTGTATGGATAGGCTGTATTCTCAGTGATGTCACTGCTGATCTCTAGTGAATGGATAGGCTGTACTCTCAGTGATGTCACCGCTGATCTCTAGTGAATGGATAGGCTGTATTCTCAGTGATGTCACCGCTGATCTCTAGTGATGGATAGGCTGTATTCTCAGTGATGTCACCGCTGATCTCTAGTGATGGATAGGCTGTATTCTCAGTGATGTCACTGCTGATCTCTAGTGATGGATAGGATGTATTCTCAGTGATGTCACCGCTGATCTCTAGTGATGGATAGGCTGTATTCTCAGTGATGTCACTGCTGATCTCTAGTGATGGATAGGCTGTATTCTCAGTGATGTCACCGCTGATCTCTAGTGATGGATAGGCTGTATTCTCAGTGATGTCACCGCTGATCTCTAGTGAATGGATAGGCTGTATTCTCAGTGATGTCACCGCTGATCTCTAGTGATGGATAGGCTGTATTCTCAGTGATGTCACCGCTGATCTCTAGTGAATGGATAGGCTGTATTCTCAGTAATGTCACCGCTGATCTCTAGTGATGGATAGGCTGTATTCTCAGTGATGTCACCGCTGATCTCTAGTGAATGGATAGGCTGTATTCTCAGTAATGTCACCGCTGATCTCTAGTGATGGATAGGCTGTATTCTCAGTGATGTCACCGCTGATCTCTAGTGAATGGATAGGCTGTATTCTCAGTGATGTCACCGCTGATCTCTAGTGATGGATAGGCTGTATTCTCAGTGATGTCACTGCTGATCTCTAGTGATGGATAGGCTGTATTCTCAGTGATGTCACCGCTGATCTCTAGTGATGGATAGGCTGTATTCTCAGTGATGTCACCGCTGATCTCTAGTGATGGATAGGTTGTATTCTCAGTGATGTCACCGCTGATCTCTAGTGATGGATAGGCTGTATTCTCAGTGATGTCACCGCTGATCTCTAGTGATGGATAGGATGTATTCTCAGTGATGTCACCGCTGATCTCTAGTGAATGGATAGGCTGTATTCTCAGTGATGTCACCGCTGATCTCTAGTGATGGATAGGCTGTATTCTCAGTGATGTCACCGCTGATCTCTAGTGAATGGATAGGCTGTATTCTCAGTGATGTCACCGCTGATCTCTAGTGATGGATAGGCTGTATTCTCAGTGATGTCACCGCTGATCTCTAGTGTATGGATAGGCTGTATTCTCAGTGATGTCACTGCTGATCTCTAGTGAATGGATAGGCTGTACTCTCAGTGATGTCACCGCTGATCTCTAGTGAATGGATAGGCTGTATTCTCAGTGATGTCACCGCTGATCTCTAGTGATGGATAGGCTGTATTCTCAGTGATGTCACCGCTGATCTCTAGTGATGGATAGGCTGTATTCTCAGTGATGTCACTGCTGATCTCTAGTGATGGATAGGATGTATTCTCAGTGATGTCACCGCTGATCTCTAGTGATGGATAGGCTGTATTCTCAGTGATGTCACTGCTGATCTCTAGTGATGGATAGGCTGTATTCTCAGTGATGTCACCGCTGATCTCTAGTGATGGATAGGCTGTATTCTCAGTGATGTCACCGCTGATCTCTAGTGAATGAATAGGCTGTATTCTCAGTGATGTCACCGCTGATCTCTAGTGATGGATAGGCTGTATTCTCAGTGATGTCACCGCTGATCTCTAGTGAATGGATAGGCTGTATTCTCAGTAATGTCACCGCTGATCTCTAGTGATGGATAGGCTGTATTCTCAGTGATGTCACCGCTGATCTCTAGTGAATGGATAGGCTGTATTCTCAGTAATGTCACCGCTGATCTCTAGTGATGGATAGGCTGTATTCTCAGTGATGTCACCGCTGATCTCTAGTGAATGGATAGGCTGTATTCTCAGTGATGTCACCGCTGATCTCTAGTGATGGATAGGCTGTATTCTCAGTGATGTCACTGCTGATCTCTAGTGATGGATAGGCTGTATTCTCAGTGATGTCACCGCTGATCTCTAGTGATGGATAGGCTGTATTCTCAGTGATGTCACCGCTGATCTCTAGTGATGGATAGGTTGTATTCTCAGTGATGTCACCGCTGATCTCTAGTGATGGATAGGCTGTATTCTCAGTGATGTCACCGCTGATCTCTAGTGATGGATAGGATGTATTCTCAGTGATGTCACCGCTGATCTCTAGTGAATGGATAGGCTGTATTCTCAGTGATGTCACCGCTGATCTCTAGTGATGGATAGGCTGTATTCTCAGTGATGTCACCGCTGATCTCTAGTGAATGGATAGGCTGTATTCTCAGTGATGTCACCGCTGATCTCTAGTGATGGATAGGCTGTATTCTCAGTGATGTCACCGCTGATCTCTAGTGTATGGATAGGCTGTATTCTCAGTGATGTCACTGCTGATCTCTAGTGAATGGATAGGCTGTACTCTCAGTGATGTCACCGCTGATCTCTAGTGAATGGATAGGCTGTATTCTCAGTGATGTCACCGCTGATCTCTAGTGATGGATAGGCTGTATTCTCAGTGATGTCACCGCTGATCTCTAGTGATGGATAGGCTGTATTCTCAGTGATGTCACTGCTGATCTCTAGTGATGGATAGGATGTATTCTCAGTGATGTCACCGCTGATCTCTAGTGATGGATAGGCTGTATTCTCAGTGATGTCACTGCTGATCTCTAGTGATGGATAGGCTGTATTCTCACTGATGTCACCGCTGATCTCTAGTGATGGATAGGCTGTATTCTCAGTGATGTCACCGCTGATCTCTAGTGAATGGATAGGCTGTATTCTGAGTGATGTCACCGCTGATCTCTAGTGATGGATAGGCTGTATTCTCAGTGATGTCACCGCTGATCTCTAGTGAATGGATAGGCTGTATTCTCAGTAATGTCACCGCTGATCTCTAGTGATGGATAGGCTGTATTCTCAGTGATGTCACCGCTGATCTCTAGTGAATGGATAGGCTGTATTCTCAGTAATGTCACCGCTGATCTCTAGTGATAGGCTGTATTCTCAGTGATGTCACCGCTGATCTCTAGTGAATGGATAGGCTGTATTCTCAGTGATGTCACCGCTGATCTCTAGTGATGGATAGGCTGTATTCTCAGTGATGTCACTGCTGATCTCTAGTGATGGATAGGCTGTATTCTCAGTGATGTCACCGCTGATCTCTAGTGATGGATAGGCTGTATTCTCAGTGATGTCACCGCTGATCTCTAGTGAATGGATAGGCTGTATTCTCAGTGATGTCACCGCTGATCTCTAGTGATGGATAGGCTGTATGCTCAGTGATTTCACCGCTGATCTCTAGTGATGGATAGGCTGTATTCTCAGTGATGTCACCGCTGATCTCTAGTGATGGATAGGCTGTATTCTCAGTGATGTCACCGCTGATCTCTAGTGATGGATAGGCTGTATTCTCAGTGATGTCACCGCTGATCTCTAGTGATGGATAGGCTGTATTCTCAGTGATGTCACCACTGATCTCTAGTGATGGATAGGCTGTATTCTCAGTGATGTCACCGCTGATCTCTAGTGAATGGATAGGCTGTATTCTCAGTGATGTCACCGCTGATCTCTAGTGATGGATAGGCTGTATTGTCAGTGATGTCACCGCTGATCTCTAGTGATGGATAGGCTGTATTCTCAGTGATGTCACCGCTGATCTCTAGTGAATGGATAGGCTGTATTCTCAGTAATGTCACTGCTGATCTCTAGTGATGGATAGGCTGTATTCTCAGTGATGTCACCGCTGATCTCTAGTGATGGATAGGCTGTATTCTCAGTGATGTCACCGCTGATCTCTAGTGAATGGATAGGCTGTATTCTCAGTAATGTCACCGCTGATCTCTAGTGATGGATAGGCTGTATTCTCAGTGATGTCACTGCTGATCTCTAGTGATGGATAGGCTGTATTCTCGGTGATGTCACCGCTGATCTCTAGTGATGGATAGGCTGTATTCTCAGTGATGTCACCGCTGATCTCTAGTGATGGATAGGCTGTATTCTCAGTGATGTCACCGCTGATCTCTAGTGAATGGATAGGCTGTATTCTCAGTGATGTCACCGCTGATCTCTAGTGATGGATAGGCTGTATGCTCAGTGATGTCACCGCTGATCTCTAGTGATGGATAGGCTGTATTCTCAGTGATGTCACCACTGATCTCTAGTGATGGATAGGCTGTATTCTCAGTGATGTCACCACTGATCTCTAGTGATGGATAGGCTGTATTCTCAGTGATGTCACCGCTGATCTCTAGTGAATGGATAGGCTGTATTCTCAGTGATGTCACCGCTGATCTCTAGTGATGGATAGGCTGTATTCTCAGTGATGTCACAGCTCATCTCTAGTGATGGATAGGCTGTATTCTCAGTGATGTCACTGCTGATCTCTAGTGAATGGATAGGCTGTATTCTCAGTGATGTCACCGCTGATCTCTAGTGATGGATAGGCTGTATTGTCAGTGATGTCACCGCTGATCTCTAGTGATGGATAGGCTGTATTCTCAGTGATGTCACCGCTGATCTCTAGTGATGGATAGGATGTATTCTCGGTGATGTTACCGCTGATCTCTAGTGAATGGATAGGCTGTATTCTCAGTGATGTCACCGCTGATCTCTAGTGATGGATAGGTTGTATTCTCAGTGATGTCACCGCTGATCTCTAGTGATGGATAGGCTGTATTCTCAGTGATGTCACCGCTGATCTCTAGTGATGGATAGGATGTATTCTCAGTGATGTCACTGCTGATCTCTAGTGATGGATAGGATGTATTCTCAGTGATGTCACCGCTGATCTCTAGTGATGGATAGGATGTATTCTCAGTGATGTCACTGCTGATCTCTAGTGATGGATAGGCTGTATTCTCAGTGATGTCACCGCTGATCTCTAGTGATGGATAGGATGTATTCTCAGTGATGTCACCGCTGATCTCTAGTGAATGGATAGACTGTATTCTCAGTGATGTCACCACTGATCTCTAGTGAATGGATAGGCTGTATTCTCAGTGATGTCACCACTGATCTCTAGTGAATGGATAGGCTGTATTCTCAGTGATGTCACCACTGATCTCTAGTGAATGGATAGGATGTATTCTCAGTGCTGTCACCGCTGATCTCTAGTGATGGATAGGCTGTATTCTCAGTGATGTCATCGCTTATCTCTAGTGATGGATAGGCTGTATTCTCAGTGATGTCACCGCTGATCTCTAGTGAATGGATAGACTGTATTCTCAGTGATGTCACCGCTGATCTCTAGTGAATGGATAGGCTGTATTCTCAGTGATGTCATCGCTTATCTCTAGTGATGGATAGGCTGTATTGTCAGTGATGTCACCGCTGATCTCTAGTGATGGATAGGCTGTATTCTCAGTGATGTCATCGCTTATCTCTAGTGATGGATAGGCTGTATTCTCAGTGATGTCACTGCTGATCTCTAGTTAATGGATAGGCTGTATTCTCAGTGATGTCACAGCTCATCTCTAGTGAATGGATAGGCTGTATTCTCAGTGATGTCACCGCTCATCTCTAGTGAATGGATAGGCTGTATTCTCAGTGATGTCACCGCTGATCTCTAGTGAATGGATAGGCTGTATTCTCAGTGATGTCCCCGCTGATCTCTAGTGAATGGATAGGCTGTATTCTCAGTGATATCACTGCTGATCTCTAGTGATGGATAGGATGTATTCTCAGTGATGTCACCGCTGATCTCTAGTGAATGGATAGGCTGTATTCTCAGTGATATCACTGCTGATCTCTAGTGATGGATAGGATGTATTCTCAGTGATGTCACCGCTGATCTCTAGTGATTGGATAGGCTGTATTCTCATTGATGTCACCGCTGATCTCTAGTGATGGATAGGCTGTATTCTCAGTGATGTCACCGCTGATCTCTAGTGATGGATAGGCTGTATTCTCAGTGATGTCACCGCTGATCTCTAGTGATGGATAGGCTGTATTCTCAGTGATGTCACCGCTGATCTCTAGTGATGGATAGGCTGTATTGTCAGTGATGTCACTGCTGATCTCTAGTGATGGATAGGCTGTATTCTCAGTGATGTCACCGCTGATCTCTAGTGATGGATAGGCTGTATTCTCAGTGATTTCACCTCTGATCTCTAGTGATGGATAGGCTGTATTCTCAGTGATGTCACCGCTGATCTCTAGTGATGGATAGGCTGTATTCTCAGTGATGTCACCGCTGATCTCTAGTGATGGATAGGCTGTATTCTCAGTGATGTCACTGCTGATCTCTAGTGATGGATAGGCTGTATTCTCAGTGATGTCACTGCTGATCTCTAGTGATGGATAGGCTGTATTCTCAGTGATGTCACCGCTGATCTCTAGTGAAGGGATAGGCTGTATTCTCAGTGATGTCACCGCTGATCTCTAGTGATGGATAGGCTGTATTCTCAGTGATTTCACCTCTGATCTCTAGTGATGGATAGGCTGTATTCTCAGTGATCTCACCACTGATCTCTAGTGATGGATAGGCTGTATTCTCAGTGATGTCACCGCTGATCTCTAGTGATGGATAGGCTGTATTCTCAGTGATGTCACTGCTGATCTCTAGTGATGGATAGGCTGTATTCTCAGTGATGTCACCGCTGATCTCTAGTGATGGATAGGCTGTATTCTCAGTGATTTCACCTCTGATCTCTAGTGATGGATAGGCTGTATTCTCAGTGATGTCACCGCTGATCTCTAGTGATGGATAGGCTGTATTCTCAGTGATGTCACCGCTGATCTCTAGTGATGGATAGGCTGTATTCTCAGTGATGTCACTGCTGATCTCTAGTGATGGATAGGCTGTATTCTCAGTGATTTCACCTCTGATCTCTAGTGATGGATAGGCTGTATTCTCAGTGATGTCACCGCTTATCTCTAGTGATGGATAGGGGATGGAGTTTACCTGCTCTCCAGCTCCACTGGCACATCTCAAGGACTGGTGTCCCCGTTATTAAGTGCGTCACCTCTGTCAGCTACAAGCAACAGTTCACAGTCACCGTTCTGGGCATTGAGTGCACAGTGACATGATAATGGCGGATGATGATGTCACACAGACGGACTGCCAGGAACAAACGTGTAGATCCAGATCCCGAAGTACAGCTGCTGCAAAACTACAACTCCCAGCATGCTCAGACAGCCAAAGGCATGCTGGGAGTTGTAGTTTTGCAGCTGCTGGTATCTTTGCTGGACAGGTCCCCCATGATCTGATTGGCCCAATATGTCATTTTGTAGCATTGTTAGTGCACATATGTCCTACAAGATGTCCCACATCACTAATAATCCCGCTATCATCCTCAATGATCTGTAGATGCAGCCGAAATAGTGAGTGACTCCATAGACAGTGGTCACGTGTGTGTCTGGCAGTGCTCTGTGCTGGGGGAGGGGGGTATACAGTCATGAACATGCAAAGTAATAGACCCCGGGGTAACATGCAGCCATGCAGGGAGAAGCTTCTACCAGGTTTCCTTCATTAAAGGGGTACTCCGGAGGAAATGTTTAAAATCCCAGTAAGTTAAACAGATTTGTAAATTACTTCTATATAAAAATCTTAATCTTTCCAGTTCTTATCGGCTGCTGTATGCTGCAGAGGAAGTTGTGTAGTTCTTTCCAGTCTGACCACAGTGCTCTCTGCTGACACCTCTGTCCATGTCAGGAACTGTCCAGAGCAGGAGAGGTTTGCTATGGGGATTTTCTCCTACTCTGGACAGTTCCTGACAAGGACAGAGGTGTCAGCAGAGAGCACTGGAAAGAACTACACAACTTCCTCTGCAGCATACAGCAGCTGATAAGTACTGGAAGGATTAAGATGTTTATATAGAAGTAATTTACAAATCTGTAGAATATTCTGGCACCAATTGATTTTAAAGTTTTTTTTTTTTTACCCTTTTAACCCCTTAAAGATGCAGTGATTTTTCCTTTTTACACTTTTGTGTAAACACTTTGAATTTTCCCTCTATAGACCCATTTGAGGCTTGTTTTTTGTGGGACCAAATTTACTTTGTAAATCACTTATTTTACCTGGAAAAAAAATATATATATTTGTGGGGTGTGATTGAAAAGTAAAATCCCAGCAGTTTTGCAAAAGTTTCTAAACAGTTCACTTTATGGTCAAAATGATACTGATAATGATACTTTCAAAAATGTTTAACTTTTATTAACCGAAAATAACAATGCCTTAAATTGCCCGATTGTGATCCCTTTAATTTTTCTCTATACAGAGCCGTATGATGGTCATTTTTGTAATATCTGTTGGTACCATCTTTGTTTTGATAGGACTTTTTGATCGCTTAAAAAAAAAAAAAATGACCAAAAGTGTAGTGTTTTTTTTCTTATTATTATTTTTCTTTGTTACGTTAACCCCGTTTACTGTGCGGTTTCATGAATCTTAGATTATAGTTAGAACATTCTGCCTGCGGAGATAATAAAATATGTTTTTATATATATATATATATATATATATATATATATATATATATATATATATAATTTTTTTTTTTTACATAATTTTATTTAAAAAAATAGAAAAAGTGGGGGATTAAAATTTTTATTAGGGGTGGGGCTTATTTTATATTTTTACATTATTTCTTATATATATATATATATATATATATATATATATATATAAAACTAGTTTTTAAAGGGGTATTCCGGCCAAAGACATCTTATTCCCTATCCAACAACCTCTGTGTTTCCGGGACTGGAGAAGTGACGTCCCGCCACGTCCCCTCCATTCATGTCTATGGGAGGGGGCGTGACGCGTGATGGCCGTCACGCCCCCTCCCGTAGACATGAATGGAGGGGGGCGTGGCGTGACCTCACGAGGGGGCGTGACTGGAGGTCAGAGACAGAGGTTTCCGAGACTGGAGCAGAAGCCCTGCATAGAATGCGGGTGCTGCATAGAGATTGTGGGGGGTCCCAGTGGTGGGCACCCCGCAATCAGACATCTTATCCCTTATCCTTTGGATAGGGGATAAGATGTCTTTGGCTAGAATACCCCTTTAAGTCTATTAGAAGCAATCGTTCGATTGCTTATACTGGTCCGTGCTATGTCCTAGAATAGAATAGATCAGTGTAATCGGCGATCATTCTGTACAGCCTGCCTGATGCAGACCATATAAGCAGAGTAAAGAAAAGCAGAAGCCCTCCGGCTGCCAGTGTAACCCATTTTTTTATCCCCCTTCTGTATTTAGCACACATGCATGCTCAGTCAACCCCAGCGTTCACGTGTATAGGGGAATCAGGAATGATGGCTGCTGCCGAGCATTCATCTGTTCTGAATGGAAGTTTATGTCCCGGGCAGGCGCTGACTATAGGGTCTTTACTTCCCTGCACAGATATATACTGTATTATTATTATTATTTTATTATTATTATTTTATTTTTTTTGTTCATTGCAAAAAGATTTGGGTAGAATCTTATTATACAACAATGAAGCTTTATTTACAGAGGACGGGCGGCTCGTTAGGTTCGCACCGATAGATCCTCGCTATTCCTAAATGTTTCATACAGAGGAGAAATCTGTATAAAATAATCCATATGTGTTTAAAGGGGTATTCCGGCCAAAGACATCTTATCCCCTATCCAAAGGCCAGGCTGTTGCTCCAGTTTTGGAAACTTCTGTGTTTCCAGGACTGGAGACGTGACGTCATGCCACGCCCCCTCCATTCATGTCTATGGGAGGGGGCGTGGCGGCCGCCACGCCCCCTCCCATAGGCATGAATGGAGGGGGCGTGGCATGACATCACGTCTCCAGTCCCGGAGGATTTCAAAACTGCAGAAGCAGCCCGGCATAGAATGCGGGTGCTGCACGGAGATCGTGAGGGTCCCAGCGGCGGGCCCCCCACATTTAGACATCTTATCCCCTATCCTTTTGATAGGAGATAAGTTGTCTTTGGCGGGAATACCCCTTTAAGTCTGTTTTCGTCCCTCTCGGTTACTTCCGCCTCGTTAAGTATGAAGTTCCCTCCACCCGATCAGGCACAGTCGGTCCCAGTTACGGCCTCCGAGGAGTTCGGCTTTGCCGTCTAAAGCTACTTCTTAAACAACAAGACTCCATAAAAATAAATCAAAGCGACTGGATCAATAGCTCTAACAGGAAGCGGGCGCTGATTTATTTCGGTGGCAGGTTAGCAAAAAACCAACATTAATTCTTGTCAAACGCTTCAAGAATCTAAAAGGGGCCAATGTAAGTTGCCGAGTATCAATGGGATCTGGGTCTCCCCCTCCCCCAACCACCGCCAGCAAAGGAAGCTCCAGAATGTTAGAATTTTATAGATATTATAGGATAAATGGGGAGGCGACCTGACGGGGAATGACTAGGATATGACTATATGAGGATATGACTTGATGACCACAGCATGCAACCATTTAAAATCTGCACAACATCTCCCGGCTCCACCAGATGGGGGCGCTCAGCATGCTCCACCTAGTGCCATTCCCTTCTCAACATCCACCCCAATGTCTTTATTCGCCAACCCATAGTCACCCAGATCATGCCCCACGACATGCAATGCTCAGGACTCCTTACCTTGAACTCCATGGGAGTATATTTCTCATTTTTGGGGGTAGAGTTGCCCTTGTAGTGGAGATGGTTGGGGGTCGCAGGGTGGATCACGGTGGACTCCTGGGACTGTCTCTGGCACCGTTGGCAATAAACGTAGATGACAAATGTCAGGAGGCTGGAGCCAAAGAAACAAGATACCCCCGTGGCTATCAGGTGAATGAGGCTGAATCCTGTGATGGGTGGGAATACAAAAAAAAATAGTTAAGACCTGTGCTGCCCCCTAGAGGTAAGTGAATCCACAGTAGGATCTGCTGAATCTGAATCTAATGAATCGGCCATCTATTCATTTAGTCTGCTAAAAACTATTCCCCTTTCTAAGTGTTTTGATTCACTAGGAAAAGTCAGAGATAAGATTACAGACTAAGGGCTGTCCCTCTCCAGACTACAGACTGTCTCCCTCCAGACTACAGACTGCCTCCCCCCAGGCTACGAACTGTCTCCCTCCAGACTACGAACTGTCTCCCTCCAAACTACGAACTGTCTCCCTCCAGACTACAGACTGTCTCCCTCCAGACTACAGACTGCCTCCCCCCAGACTACAGACTGCCTCCCCCCAGGCTACGAACTGCCTCCCCCCAGGCTACGAACTGCCTCCCCCCAGGCTACGATCTGTCTCCCTCCAGACTACGAACTGTCTCCCTCCAGACTACAGACTGCCTCCCTCCAGACTACAGACTGCCTCCCTCCAAACTACATATTGTCTCCCTCCAGACTACAGACTGTCTCCCTCCAGATTACAGAATGTCTCCCTCCAGATTACAGACTGTCTCCATCCAGACTATGGACTGTCTTATTTCCAGGCTATGGACTGTCTTATTACCAGGCTACAGACTGTCTCCCTGCAGATTATAGACTGTCTCCGTCCAGACTATGGACGGTCTTATTTCCAGGCTATGGACTGTCTTATTTCCAGGCTATGGACTGTCTCCCTCCAGGCTACGGACTGTCTCATTCACGACCCCTCTAGGAAAAAACAGAAGACTATTCGAGCCAACAGCCGATTCATCAGATTGCGGTTTATCCCAAGACGTGTCCATCATCACACAGTAATGACATTTTTCTTACCTCCACATTCTTTGTTTTCATCAATACTTGAAGCCGGCAGAATGACTGCAAATCAAAGAAGAAGAAGAAACTGCTGTGAATGCAGAAAAACCATCTACACGAAAATGATGTGACCCTTCAGAGTGTCAGGACGGCCGCTCATATGACCGGGGGATCGGGACAGTGTGACATGAGTGACACCAATAGTCAGATGAAGAGTCCTACCTGGGATCTCATTGTATATACAGTCTCTGTACTGAGTGCTGTTTCCAAGACACTGCGTGGGCCCGGGGCTGTGGATGTCACAGTAGCGGTTTCGATATTGCGTTCCGTCTTCGTGACACATGCTCCATTCTGACCATTCTGCCCAACCACCTGCAGCAACACAACCAAATAAGTCACCAAATTCTGCTCCACCTGCACAATAATCCACCACACATGGAGATATATTATGTCCACCAGCGGTCTCCAAACTGTGAACCACCTGATGTTGTAAAACGACAACTTCCAGCATGCCTGGACAGCCATTGGCCTAGTATGTCCTATAAGATGCAGCTTACAAAAGGAAGAAAATTGTAAGACCTAAACTGCATCTCATAGAAATTCACTGAAACCCTATCGTGTGAGTCCTGACAGCCGTTTGCTTTCCGGGTCTTGCTGGGAGTTGTAGTTTTGCAACAGCGGGAGGTCCACAGTTTGGAGCCCATTGGTTTAGTGAGTCCTAGAAGATGCAGCTTACAAAAGGAGGAAACAGATTGAAGCTGCATCTAATAGGAATACACTGAAACTCTATAGTGCAAGTCCGGAAAGTTATTGTTTGTCAGGGCATGCTGGGAGTTGTAGTTTTGCAAAATTGATCTACAGCTAAAGTATTGGTTCTAAACTTCTAATCTGAGGGGGAGTCTGGTACATAAAGACATTGAGGAGGAGTCTGGGGTATAAAGACATTGAGGAGGAGTCTGGGGTATAAAGACATGGAGGAGGAGCCTGGTCCATAAAGACATTGAGGAGGAGTCCGGGGTATAAAGACATGGAGGAGGAGCCTGGTCCATAAAGACATTGAGGAGGAGTCTGGGGTATAAAGACATGGAGGAGAAGCCTGGTCCATAAAGACATGGAGGAGGAGCCTGGTCCATAAAGACATGGAGGAGGAGTCTGTTCCATAAAGACATGAAGGGAGAGTCTGGCCCATAAAGACATGGAGGAGGAGTCTGGTCTATAAAGAGATGGAGGAGGAGTCTGGTCTATAGAGACATGGAGGAGGAGTCTGGTCCATAAAGACATGGAGGAGTCTGGTCTATAAAGACATGGAGGAGGAGTTTGGTCCATAAAGACATGGAGGAGGAGTCTGGTCCATAAAGACATGGAGGAGGAGTCTGGTCCATAAAGACATGGAGGAGGAGTCTGGTCTATAAAGACATGGAAGTGGAGTCTGGTCCATAAAGACATGGAGGAGGAGTCTGGTCCATAAAGACATGGAGGAGGAGTCTGGTCCATAAAGACATGGAGGAGGAGTATGGTCCATAAAGACATGGAGGAGGAGTCTGGTCTATAAAGACATGGAGGAGGAGTCTGGTCTATAAAGACATGGAGGAGGAGTCTGGTCTATAAAGACATGGAAGTGGAGTCTGGTCCATAAAGACATAGAGGAGGAGTCTGGTCCATAAAGACATGGAAGTGGAGTCTGGTCCATAAAGACATGGAGGAGGAGTCTGGTCTATAAAGACATGGAGGAGGAGTCTTGTCCATAAAGACATGGAGGAGGAGTCTGGTCCATAAAGACATGGAGGAGAAGTCTGGGGTATAAAGACATGGAGGAGGAGCCTGGTCCATAAAGACAAGGAGGAGGAGCCTGGTCCATAAAGACATGGAGGAGGAGTCTGGTCCATAAAGACATGGAGGAGGAGTCTGGTCCATAAAGACATGGAGAAGGAGTCTGGTCCATAAAGACATGGAGGAGGAGTCTGGTCCATAAAGACATGGAGGAGGAGTCTGGTCCATAAAAACATGGAGGAGGAGTCTGGTCCATAAAGACATGGAGGAGGAGTCTGGTCCATAAAGACATGGAGGAGGAAACCCATATTAATGTCTATGGATTTAGAATGGGATGTCCTAAAAGCTCTTTTTTTTTCAATGGTGTGTAGGGGGAAGGTTCAAAAACAGATGTCCTGTCCTCGGGTGGTGATTGTGAAGCATCATGACCCCAAACCATCAGAGACCCCCCAATCCCGATCTACGTTCCCTGATGTCTCTAGGACATGACATCTCCTACAACATATCTACAGAGACATCATCATCTCCTTCCTGCTGTTACCGTGAGCTGACAAAGAGAAGAAGGAACATGTCAGGACTGACGGTGATTAGTTATGCGCGATGGAAACACAGTTCCCCGCATGTAAATAACCCTTCCATCTACCCGGGAGATGTCACGGCGCCGCTGACACCCCGAATTCAATTACCATAACTGGCAGCGCGGTAATCATTGTGAAGTCAGGTGCTAGAAAACGGTTAGAAGGCAACGGCTCCTAAAATAGGAATTTATTAAATAACATCGAAAATAAATTAACTGAAATTTTTTTAAATAAATAAATAGTTAAATAAAATAAAAATAAACAAAAAAGAAAAAAAATACATAAAAAATAAATAAAAAATGAAATAAATAGTTCAATAAAATAAAAAAAAATTAAAATATATAAAAAAGTAAAAAAATACATTAAAAAAATTTAATAAAATTAAAATAAAAAATAAATAAAAATAAAATAAATAAAATTAAAATAAATCAATAAATGAAATAAATAAAATAAAAAATATTATAAAATAAAAAATAAATAATAAAATAAAAAATATTATAAAATAAAAAATAAATAATAAAATAAAAATAAATACATAAAAAATTTAGAAAAATGAATAAAAAAATGAAAAATAAAATAAATAAATGAATGAAATAAAATAAATAATAATAATAAAAAAATACCAATGGAGAATTTCTATCTAATTCACCTTCGGTGGGGTTACGGACACAATTGCGCATGTTTTACCTAAGGAACCAATTATATCCCTTGATCACGGAGCTGACATGATTTTCTGTGCTCGGTTATTGACCCGTCATACGCGGTAAGCGCTGATTTGTACCGTCACCCGCCATCTTTTCTTCAGATCCGAGCAGGTAGTCATTTAATTTCCCACCACGACGTGGGCTGCAGCCGAATCCGACTCAGATAAACTATGACAGGATCCCGGTGTGTTATTAGGCGCTAATCAAAAGCCGCCAAGTCTCCGGTCGGATGTGCGCGTCTACTCAGGTTTACCAACGCAACTTCACTCAATCCCCCAGATACCACATCAATTATTCATAGCGCAGCCGCCTGACTTCCCAGCAATCGCAATGTGTATCATTTTATAGTCCACTGTTTCCCAACCAGGGTGACTCCAGATGTTGAACAACTACAACTCCCAGCATGTTCGGAATTGTAGTTTTGCAACAGCTGGGGAGATGCAAGTCGGGGAAACACTAATCTAGAGAATTGGTATAGAGCCAACAGATGCTGGGCATGCTGAGAAATGTAGTATTGCAACAGCTGGAGACACACTGTTTGGGAAACACTAATATAGAGAATTGGTAAAGAGCCAACAGGTGTTTCGGTATGCTGGGAGTTGTAGTTTTGCAACAGCTTAAGAGACGCAGGTTGGACAACCTTGATATACAGCAGTGTTTCCCAACCAGGGTGCCTCCAGCTATTGCAAAACTACAACTCCCAGCATGCCCGGACAGCCTTTGGCTGTCGGGGCATGCTGGGAGTTGTAGTTTTGAAACAGCTGGAGGCACATTGGTTGGGAAACACGGATATAGAGCCTTGGTATAGAGCCAACGGGTGTCCGTGCATGCTGGGAGTTGTAGTTTTGCAACTGCTGGAGACTCACTGTTTGGGAAACACTGATAAAGAGCCTTGGTATAAAGCCAACGGGTGTCAAGGCATGCTGGGAGTTGTAGTTTTGCAACAGCTGGAGGGCTGCGGGTTGGACACCCTTGATATAAAGCTTCACTATAGAGTCAAAGGCTGTCCAGGCATGCTGGGTGTTGTAGTTTTGAAACAGCTGGAGACGCACTGTTTGGGAAACACTAATATAGAAAGTTGATATAGAGCTAACAGGCGTCTAGATATGCTGGGAGTTGTAGTTCTGCAATGGCCGAAGAGGCGCAGGTTGGACACCGTTAATATACAGCAGTGTTTCCCAACCAGTGTGCCTTCAGCTATTGCAAAACTATAACTCCCAGCATGCCCGGACAGCTTTTGGCTGTCCGGGCATGCTGGGAGTTGTAGTTTTGAAACAGCTGGAGGCACACTGGCTGGGAAACACTGATATAGAGCCTTGGTATAGAGCCAACGGGTGTCCGTGCATGCTGGGAGTTGTAGTTTTTCAACAGCTGGAGACTCACTGTTTGGGAAACACTAATATAGAGCCAGCGGGTGTCCGGGCATGCTGGGAGTTGTAGTTTTGCAACAGCTGGAGGCACACTGGTTGGGAAACACTGATATAGAGCCTTGGTATAGAGCCAACGGGAGTCCGGGCATGCTGGGAGTTGTGGTTTTGCAACAGCTGGAGGCGCACTGGCTGGGAAACACTGATTATAGAGCCTTGATATAGAGCCAACGGGTGTCCGTGAATGCTGGGATTTGTAGTTTTTCAACAGCTGGAGACTCACTGTTTGGGAAACACTGATAAAGAGCCTTGGTATAAAGCCAACGGGTGTCAAGGCATGCTGGGAGTTGTAGTTTTGCAACAGCTGGAGGGCTGCGGGTTGGACACCCTTGATATAAAGCTTCACTATAGAGTCAAAGGCTGTCCGGGCATGCTGGGTGTTGTAGTTTTGCAACAGCTGAAAGCTCGCTGTTTGGGAAACACTAATATAGAGCCAGCGGGTGTCCGGGCATGCTGGGAGTTGTAGTTTTGAAACAGCTGGAGACACACTGTTTGGGAAACACTGATATAGAGAGTTGGTATAGAGCTAACAGGCATCCAGATATGCTGGGAGTTGTAGTTCTGCAACGGCCGAAGAGGCGCCGGTTGGACACCCTCAATATACAGCAGTGTTTCCCAACCAGTGTGCCTACAGCTATTGCAAAACTACAACTCCCAGCATGCCAGGACAGCCTTTGGCTGTCCAGGCATGCTGGGAGTTGTAGTTTTGCAACAGCTGGAGGCACACTGGTTGGGAAACACTGATATAGAGCTTTGGTATAGAGCCAACGGGAGTCCGGGCATGCTGGGAGTTGTGGTTTTGCAAGTGTGCTGGAGGCACACTGGATGGGAAACACTGATTTATGTTATACATGGATATAAATTGAGGGTTTTGCAAAAGTCTGTTCCAGAAACTCAGCTGTTACCAGCAAGACAATGATCCCTGCATGCTGGGAGTTGTAGTTTTGCAACAGCTGGAGGGCTGCGGGTTGGACACCCTTGATATAAAGCTTCAGTATAGAGTCAAAGGCTGTCTGGGCATGCTGGGTTTTGTAGTTTAGCAACAGCTGGAAGCTCACTGTTTGGGAAACACTAATATTGAGCCTTCGGCTGTCCGGGGATGCTGGGAGTTGTAGTTTTGCAACAGCTGGAGGCACCCTGGTTGGGATCCACATCGACTTCCAATGCTGAAGCGTTGGAGCCGCGTTTCCTCCGTACCGCAACGTCCTGGCCGGGATCCATGATAAATAAATCTCTTTGTTGTGTTTATCCCGCTTGTCTATGGAAATCAGCGCACAGGCAATTACGGCTGACATGAGCCATATGCTGAGATGGAGCGCGCAGCCCGCGCTGGACGGAGACGCCTCGCCGCCGGTGACTACATCCAGCGCTGCTGCTTCTCGCGCCTCATTACAATACGGTTTCCGTCTCCTCTTTGATTCTCGTTTCTTTTCAAAGGAAAAATGCAAAACGATTCCTAAAGCTTCTCCCATTGTAGTAAATGTATAAAGCGTTTATAAAGAAGCGCCATAGAGCGCCGTCCCATTATTATTACCGTACACCGCCGCGCTCCGCCATCACATCCTCTGCATTGTCCATACATTGTATTATGTCCGAATCCCCAACGAGAGGAGAAGCCGCCGCCCACAGAGCTGACAGTCCGCGAGCAGAAGGGAACGCCTCATCCTATTGTTTTCTATCAAGTTTTTATGTTGAACATTTTTCTTTTGTTATTTTTCTTTCCTAATTTTCCATTTAAACTTTCTATATTATAAAAATGATCCTGACGTTTTGCAGTTTTCATTCTGGCCACTAAGCCTAATAATAAGCTGAGACTTCTGTAGACATCACTTCCCAGTAGCGTCACAGACAGAATTACTAATGATAGATATTACAGGAACAACCATTCACAATAGGTAACAGACACAGCTTACCTGCTCCTCTCTTTACACTGACTTCTGTACAGGTCACAGAGCATGCCCACAACACTCTCCCATAGAAGTATATAAATGATGGTGTCAGCTCACCTTCTCCTCCCCCTCCCTGGAAAGGTCACAGAGCATGTCCAAACCACTCTCCCATAGACATCTATAGGTATTGGTAACCGCTCACTTCCTCCCCCTCTGCCTACATTGACCTTTGCATAGATCACAAAGCATGCCCACAACGCTCTCTAATAGAAGTTTATAGATGATGGCAGCTCACCTCCTTCCTGCACAGATAACAAAGCATGCCCACAATACTCTCCAATAAAAGTGTATAGGTAATGGCAGCTCACCACCTCCTCCCCCTCCATGCACAGGTAACAAAGCATGCCCAAAACACTCTCCAATAGAACTTTATGGATAATGGTGGCAGCTCACCTCCTCCTCCTGACCTCTGCACAGGTAACAGAGCATGCCCAGAAAATTCTCCAATAGAAGTCTATAGGTAAAATATCTGCCCCCATAATAATTTACAAAAAATGAAAACCTTTCAGAAAATAGGAACATTTTAGAAAAAATAGGAATTTATATCAGCATCAGGCGCTGATCAATGAAAGAAATCCAGATGACATATTCCCTCCAAAATAATCCAGAAATCTTCACACTGACCACTGAGCCTAACAACAGTCCGACACTTCTGTTCTGTAGAGATTACTTCTCAGTAACATGGGAAACACTGTGATACAAATCTGATCATTATATTGTAAACAATACAAATTAATAATGGTGCGTGACCACCCAGCGCCCCCTACCTTCACAGGGGTAGGTATTACAGAGCGCCTCCTCCGTGTGTAGGCCGATGCAGATGTCGCCTCCATTGGATGGGGAAGGGTTGGTGCAGGTACGTGTGCGCTGGTAATGTCCACCCCCACATGTGGCAGAACACTGAGTCCACGATGACCAACAGGACCACGAGCCCTTCACTACAACATAAAAGAGAGAAAAATAAATCCGTCATCGCTCGGAGGATAAAGGAAATTATCCAAATATCTGCCAAAAGAGAGAATGTAAACGTCAGACTCTGCACATATCAAATACCGAAAACATGAAATATACCGTCAATATACTGACAGATACACGACTCTTCACTGTGAGGAAATGTCAGAACCTTATTCTGAATATCAGGTAATTCTACAGAGCAGAGAGGCCGGATACAGCCCTGTCTATAGTGTACTGTACTATAACAGTTATATACTTGTATATAGGGGCAGTATTATAGTAGTTATATTCTTGTATATAGGAGACAGTATTATAGTAGTTATATTCTAGTATATAGGAGCAGTATTATAGTAGTTATATTCTTGTATATAGGGGGCAGTATTATAGTAGTTATATTCTTGTATATAGAAGTATTATAGTAGTTATATTCTTGTATATAGGAGCAATATTATAGTAGTTATATTCTTGTATATAGGAGCAGTATTATAGTAGTTATATTCTAGTATATAGGAGGCAGTATTATAGTAGTTATATTCTTGTATATAGGAGCAGTATTATAGTAGTTATATTCTTGTATATAGGAGCAGTATTACAGTAGTTATATTCTTGTATATAGGAGCAGTATTATAGAAGTTATATTCTTGTATATAGGAGGCAGTATTATAGTAGTTATATTCTTGTATATAGGAGGCAGTATAATAGTAGTTATATTCTTGTATATAGGAGCAGTATTATAGTAGTTATATTCTTGTACATAGGAACAGTATTATAGTAGTTATATTCTTGTATATAGGAGGCAGTATTATAGTAGTTATATTCTTGTATATAGGAGGCAGTATAATAGTAGTTATATTCTTGTATATAGGAGCAGTATTATAGTAGTTATATTCTTGTATATAGGAGCAGTATTATAGTAGTTATGTTCTTGTATATAGGAGGCAGTATTATAGTAGTTATATTCTTGTATATAGGAGCAGTATTATAGTAGTTATATTCTTGTATATAGGAGCAGTATTATAGTAGTTATATTCTTGTATATAGGAGCAGTATTATAGTAGTTATATTCTTGTATATAGGGGGCAGTATTATAGTAGTTATATTCTTGTACATAGGAACAGTATCATAGTAGTTATATTCTTGTATATATAGGAGCAGTATTATAGTAGTTATATTCCTGTATATAGGAGCAGTATTATAGTAGTTATATTCTTGTATATAGGAGCAGTATTATAGTAGTTATATTCTTGTATATAGGAGCAGTATTATAGTAGTTATATTCTTGTACATAGGAACAGTATTATAGTAGTTATATTCTTGTATATAGGAGCAGTATTATAGTAGTTATATTCTTGTACATAGGAACAGTATTATAGTAGTTATATTCTTGTATATAGGAGCAGTATTATAGTAGTTATATACTTGTATATAGGAGGTAGTATTATAGGAGTTACCCATTGTATTTTGGGCACATCACCTGGAGGTAAGTAAATATGTAGTCATCCCTTAATAACACAATAATAAGTGGTTGAAGGACCGTTTACTGGGCATCAGGAGGTGAGGACGAGAGTTACAGGGAGCAGTGCTGATGTTGGCTCGGAGATGCGGTGCCGTTACAGTGTGAGATGCCGTATATTATATCACAGGGAGCTTCTCCTTTCGTTCATTCACCATTTTCGAGATTTATAGAACATTATATACATTTTATTTAACATAAAAGTATTTATACAATTCTGTGTAATAAAAATGTAACATAATGAAGAAAGAGTCTTAATTAAATGCATCTCTCATGTTGGCCGCATCATACATATTTAACAGGACGCCGCCGCCGCCACCGCCGCCATCGCCAATGTATCAGATAAGATAAAAGAATCATCTATGACTCCAGAAACAAAGTAAGGCCGGGTAAGATTCCTCAAAACCTGACTAAACTGTATCAAAACGTATGTACAAATTTTAATCCGTATACGGTTTGAAAAATGTCGGGTTGCATCCGCTTTTTAAGAAAAAACGTATACGTTTTTAACTTTTCACTCCATTATGAATAAAGTTTCACTTGTTTGATTAAAATTCCAAGAAAAAAAATGTGCAAAGTCAAAAACCATATGGTGAAAACTGGATGGAACCGTACGCACATACGGTTCTGTATGGTTCCCATTGACTCCCATATACGTTTCAATACGGTTTTTCACCCGGACCAAAAAGCGTGGTAGTCTACAGTTTTGGGTACGGGAAAAAAACTGACAAAACCGTACAGGATGCAAAACGGACACAATCTGATGCATCTTTTTGCATGGAGAGTCACTGCATACGGTTTTCAATACGGTTCTGTACGATTTTCCAATTGAAAATGGATACGGGAACTGAATTGGAAAAACGTGGTGTGACTCCGGCCTTACTAATATTTGGGAGCAAAGTAACTAATCCCTGCCCAATAAACAACAATGTATCAGTTTTATTACGACGGCTTAAAAATAACCAAATGTAACAATAATAAAACAAACAAAACCAAATTAAAACAAACTATTTCGCACAAGTTTTCTAATTTAGGGTGCGTTCACACCACGATTTTACTATACGGTTTCGTAAAAAAAAAAAAAAAAAAACACGTATGCAACCGTACAGAAAACCGCGCCCATAGACTTTCAAAACCGTATGCACCATAATGTATACGGTTGTCTCCGTTTTTCAAACCATACGGTTTTTAACCTCTTTTCCGGACAGAAAACTGTAGTCTACCACGGTTTTAGGTCCGGGTGAAAAACTGTATTAAACCGTATACGTTTTTTTTTTTAACATGGGAGTCAATGGGAACCGTACAGACCTGTATGTGAGTACAGTTCCATCCGGTTTTCACCATACGGTTTTTGGCTTTGTGCAGTTTTTTTTTCTTGGAATTTCAATCAAACAAGTAAAACTTTATTCATAATGGAATGAAAAGTAAAAAATGTATACTTTTTTTTCTTAAAAAACGGATGCAACCGTATACAGATAAAAATTTGTACACACGTTTTGATACAGTTTTGTCAGGTTTTGAGGAATCCGTTTTTTTAAACAAAAACCTGATACTGGAACTGTATTGCAAAAACGTGGTGTGAACCCTCGGATTGAACACAAGTCAGCATTTTGCGTTTGTTACAGTGTATCAGTATATAGACAGTCATGTGAACAGCTGCAGCCCTAATAAACTGAATGTCCGTGCCTTTAAATGCACGGATACATTGTAACAAACCCTCTGCTTAAAGGTTTTATAGAATCTAGATCAGTGGTCTCCAAACTGTGGGCATGCTGGGAGTTGTAGTTTTGCAACATCTAGAGGTTCAGACAGGCTGACTGCCTTTAAATGCACTGATACACTGTAACAAACCCTCAGCTATGAGGTCGGAACAGGTTTTATAGAATCCAGATGAGTTGCAACATCTAGAGGTTCACAGTTTGGTTACCTAACTACAACTCCCAGCATGCTCAGACAGGTTGACTGCCTTTAAATGCAATGAAACATTGAAACAAACCCTCAGCTATGAGGCCTGAATAGGTTTTATAGAATCCAGATGAGTTGACTCCAAACTGTGAACCTCTAGATGTTGCCAAACTACAACTCCCAGCATGCCCGGACAGGCTGACTGCCTTTAAATGCACTGATACATTGTAACAAACCCTCAGCTATGAGGTCGGAACAGGTTTTATAGGATCCAGATGAGTTGCAACATCTAGAGGTTCACAGTTTGGATACCTAACTACAAATCCCAGCATGCCCAGACAGGCTGACTGCCTTTAAATGCACTGATACTTTGTAACAAACCCTCAGCTATGAGGTCTGAACAGGTTTTATAGAATCCAGATGAGTGGACTCCAAACTGTGAACCTCTAGATGTTGCCAAACTACAACTCCCAGCATGCCCGGACAGCCAACGGCTGTCCGGGCATGCTGGGAGTTGTAGTTTTGCAACATCTGTACATTCACGGTTTTAAAACCACTCATCTAGATTCTTTAAAACCTTTACAGACCTCATAGCTGAGGGTTTGTTACAATGTTTTATTGCATTTAAAAGTAGTCAGCCTGTCTGGGCATGCTGGGATTTGCAGTTTTGCAACATCTGGACATCCACAGTTTTAAACCAACTCATCTAGATTCTATAAAACCTGTACAGACCTAATAACATCTCCCAGCCAGGGGGTTTGTTACAATGAATCAGCGCATTTAGATGTAAACCAGACTGCTCCCCATTCACTGACAGCAAGCAGAGATCCTGACAAGCGTAAGAAAGTGAAGACTGAACGAGCCCTTTAATAAAATACTCCAGTCAACATAATGGGAACATGACCGAGATTTGTCATCCCTGATCCCGCGGGCCTCTGTACTATACATCATCCGGCCGCTGACCCCGCACTTGACCGCTGCGTAAATCCCGCCCGTCCACCGGCGCTGACCTCTGACCTCTTCTCTATCCACACCTTTGGTTAAAACACTGAGGCTGAATTAATTCGGCATAAAGCCTCCGTCATGGCGCTGATTTGTGGTTCATTTGTTATCGGAAATTCATAAAATCAGGAAGTTTCGCGGCTTTAATGATCTTTTCTAAGTGTCTTAATTTCTCCCAAAAAATACTGAAATTGTTACTAAATGCGTAAAACGCTTCGCTTTTCTGCAGCGACAAAGGGCTGGAATTTCAGCTCCGCAAGTAATGGGGGTGCGGTAAGGAGGTGTCCCGTAGGTGAAGAGACCGCCCCCTGCCTGCTCCTCCTTAAACAGATTTGTAAATTACTTCTATTATAAAATATTAATCCTTTCAGTACTCATGAGCTGCTGAAGTTGAGTTGCTCTTTTCTGTCTAAGTGCTCTCTGATGACACGTGTCTCGGGAACTATCCAGAGTAGAAGCAAATTCCCATAGCAAACCTCTTCTACTCTGTGCAGTTCCCGAGACAAGCAGAGATGTCAGCATAGAGAACTGTTGCCAGACAGAAAAGAACAACTCAACTTCAGCAGCTGATAATTATTGGAAGGATTAAGATTTTTTAATAGAAGTAATTTAATAATCTGTTTAACTTTCTGGAACCAGTTCATATGAAAAAAAATATTTCTTGGAATACCCCTTTAATATAGATTTTCTCTAAAATGTTCTTCAGTAGGTGGCGCTGTTTTGATAACTTTATAAACCTCTACAGTCATGGTCTATAAATCTGTGGCCCTCCAGCTGTTACAAAATTACAACTCCCAGCAAGCAACAGCTGGAGGCACCCTGGTTGGGAAACACTGATGTAACATAAAGCAGTGTTCACCAACCTATGTATCTCCAGATTTTGCACTATTTGTAAAAGCTGTAAAGGTTTGGTATAATGGGCGTTTTGTTTTGCAACTTCGTAAGTTTGTAAGAGTTTTGCCAGGGCATGCTGGGAGTTGTAGTTGTGACAAGGCTGGAGTTGAATTTTTTTACATTTGTGAAAGTAAGGCATGCTGGGAGTTGTATTTTGCAATTCTTTATAACAGTTGTAAAAATGTTGACTTATTGTTGTTTTGCTACAGTTTTGTCAGGGCATTCTGGGAGTTGTAGTGTTAAAGGGGTATTCCAGGAACTAACTTTTTTTTTTTTTTTTAAATATCAACTAGCTCCATAAAGTTAAACAGATTTGTAAATTACTTTTACTAAAAAAAAAATCATAATTCTTCCAGTACTTATCAGCTGCTTAAGTTGAGTTGTTCCAGTCTGACCACAGTGCTCTCTGCTGACACCTCTGTCTGTCTCAGGAACTGTCCAGAGTAGGAGCAAATCCCCATAGCAAACCTCTCCTGCTCTGGACAGTTCCTGAGACAGACAGAGGTGTCAGCAGAGAGCACTGTGGTCAGACTTAAAAGAACAACTCAGCAGCTGATAAGTACTGAAAGGATTAAGATTTTTTAATAGAAGTAATTTACAAATCTGTTTAACTTTCTGGAGCCAGTTGATATGGGAAAAAAAAAAAAAGTTTTTTCCTGGAATACCCCTTTAAAGGAGTAGTTCAGTGGTGATTCAGTGGTGAGCAACTTATCCCCTATCCTAAGGATAGGGGATAAGTTGCAGATCGCGGGGAGTCCGACCGCTGGGGTCCCCTGTGATCTCCTGTACGGAGCCCCGACAGCCCGCGGGAAGGGGGCGTGTCGACCTCCGCACGAGGCGGCGGCCGACACGCCCCCTCAATACAACTCTATGGCAGAGCCGAAGCGCTGCCTTTGGCAATCTCCGGCTCTGCCATAGAGATGTATTGAGGGGGCGTGTCGGACGCCGCCTCGTTCGGGGGTCGACACCCGCTATCTCGGCGGAGAGCCGGGGCCCCGTACAGAGAGATCGCAGGGGGCCCCAGGGGTCGGACCCCCCGCGATCTCAAACTTATCCCCTATCCTTAGGATAGGGGATAAGTTTTTCACCACTGGACTACTCCTTTAACAAAGCGAAAGTTGTAGTTTTGCGACATTTGTCAAAGTCTACGGTGTCGTAGCTTTGCAACAGTTTTGTGGAGGCATGCTGGGAGTTGTGATTTTGAAATACTATAACAGTTTTGGAAAAGTTTTTAATGGTGGTTTAGGAACAGTTTCTCCAGGGCATTCTGGGAGTTGTAGTGTTAAAGCTGACAATGCCGATCTGCAACATTGGAGTTTTGCAAAAGTTTTGTGAGGACTCTAGGAGTTGTAGTTTTGTAACATTTGTAAAAGTTCTGTCACAATTCAGGGCATGCTGAAACTTGTAGTTCCGACAAACCTGTGGACTTGTATTTTTGCAACAATTGTAACAGCAGTAAATTTTGCAGCCGATTTGTCAGGGCATGCTGGGAGTTGTGGTTCTGCAATACTTTGTATTAGTTTTAAATGGGCACTCTCATTAAAACTATTTTTGCTATTGCACTCCTTGTGGTAAATAAAAAAATCTTTCTAATATACTTTGTTTACAAAAAAACATGACATTTTCTATGTTTTATTTGTGTTTGAAAAAGCTGCCACTAGGTGTCACTACTTGTCCAGAGCACATTTCTTGCACAGACTTTGGACTCCTGCTGGCCTGGCAGAAGTCCAAAATCAGGAAATGCAGTCTGGCGTGCTGAGTGGGTGGTGGGGGTGGGGGTGCAGCCTTAGCCAATCATAGCTCATCTCACACTGAACTGCTCTGGGCTGTGTGTAGCAGATTGAGGGAGGAAGTTCTCCCCTCTATGGCTTCAGATTATGTCACACCTGCTGGGGAACGCCCCTTCCCAGTCTGACCAACACCAATTTAAACATACAAAATAAGCAGATCGAGGACCAATATAGGTACGCTCAATCCCAAGTTAGATACGCATAAAATTATATTCATTAATGACCTTGTAGAGGGGTTGAATAGCAAAGTAGCAATCTTTGCAGATCATACTAAACTCTGTAAAGTGGTAAACCCTATAGAGGACAGTGAACTGTGTATAGTGGATAACACAATAGAGGACAGTGCACTGTGTATAGTAGATAACACTATAAAGGACAGTGCACTATAAAGGACAGTGCACTGTTACAAATGAATCCGGATAGGTTGGTGGTTTGGGCTGGGAAGTGGCAGATGAGGTTCAACACTGATAAATGTAAGGTAATGCACATGGGGAGGAAAAATCCGGGCTGGGATTATGTATTAAATGGGAAAACACTTGGGACGACGTGGAAAAGGACTTATGAGTCTTAGTTAACAGTAAATTTAGCTGTAGTGATCAGTGTCAGGCAGCTGCTGCCAAGGCAAAAAAATCATGGGGTGCATCAATAAGGGCATAGATGCCCACGACAAGGAAATAATTCTACCGCTGTACAAATCACTAGTCAGACCACACATAGAATACTGTGTACAGTACTGGTCAGACCACACATAGAATACTGTGTACAGTACTGGTCAGACCACACATAGAATACTGTGTACAGTACTGGTCAGACCACACATAGAATACTGTGTACAGTACTGGTCAGACCACACAGAGAATACTGTGTACAGTACTGGTCAGACCACACATGGAATACTGTGTACAGTACTGGTCAGACCACACATAGAATACTGTGTACAGTACTGGTCAGACCACACATAGAATACTGTGTACAGTACTGGTCAGACCACACAGAGAATACTGTGTACAGTACTGGTCAGACCACACATGGAATACTGTGTACAGTACTGGTCAGACCACACATAGAATACTGTGTACAGTACTGGTCAGACCACATATAGAATACTGTGTACAGTACTGGTCAGACCACACATAGAATACTGTGTACAGTACTGGTCAGACCACACAGAGAATACTGTGTACAGTACTGGTCAGACCACACATGGAATACTGTGTACAGTACTGGTCAGACCACACATAGAATACTGTGTACAGTACTGGTCAGACCACACATGGAATACTGTGTACAGTACTGGTCAGACCACACATGGAATACTGTCTACAGTACTGGTCAGACCACACCTGAAATACTGTGTACAGTACTGGTCAGACCACACATGGAATACTGTGTACAGTACTGGTCAGACCACACATGGAATACTGTGTACAGTACTGGTCAGACCACACATAGAATACTGTGTACAGTACTGATCAGACCACACATGGAATACTGTGTACAGTACTGGTCAGACTACACATAGAATACTGTGTACAGTACTGGTGAGACCACATAGAATACTGTGTACAGTACTGGTCAGACCACACATAGAATACTGTGTACAGAACTGGTCAGACCACACATAGAATACTGGGTACAGTACTGGTCAGACCACATATAGAATACTGTGTACAGTACTGGTCAGACCACACATGGAATACTGTGTACAGAACTGATCAGACCACACATAGAATACTGTGTACAGTACTGGTCAGACCACATATAGAATACTGTGTACAGAACTGATCAGACCACACATAGAATACTGTGTACAGTACTGGTCAGACCACACATAGAATACTGTGTACAGTACTAGTCAGACCGCACATGGAATACTGTGTACAGTACTGGTCAGACCACACATGGAATACTGTGTACAGTACTGGTCAGACCACACATAGAATACTGTGTACAGTACTGGTCAGACCACATATAGAATAATGTGTACAGTACTGGTCAGACCACACATAGAATGCTGTGTACAGTACTGGTCAGACCACATATAGAATACTGTGTACAGTACTGGTCAGACCACACATAGAATGCTGTGTACAGTACTGGTCAGACCACACATAGAATACTGTGTACAGTACTGGTCAGACCACATATAGAATACTGTGTACAGTACTGGTCAGACCACACATAGAATGCTGTGTACAGTACTGGTCAGACCACATATAGAATACTGTGTACAGTACTGGTCAGACCACACATAGAATACTGTGTACAGTACTGGTCAGACCACATATAGAATACTGTGTACAGTACTGGTCAGACCTAGGGGCTTAGGGGAGACCTAATAACTATGTATAAATATATCAGGACAGTACAGAGATCTCTTCATGATCTATTTATACCCAGGACTGTATCTATAACAAGGGGGCATCCTCTACGTCTAGAGGAAAGAAGGTTCCTACACCAGCACAGACGGGGATTCTTTACTGTAAGAGCAGTGAGACTGTGGAATTCTCTGCCTGAGGAGGTGGTCATGGTGAACTCTGTAAAAGAATTTAAAAGGGGTTTGGATACATTTTTGGAGAATAATAACATCGCTGGTTATGTATATTAGATTTATAGGGACAGAACGTTGATCCAGGGATTTATTCTGATATTTGGAGTCGGGAAGGAGTTTTTACCTCTAGTATGAGTTTTTTTTTGCCTCCTCTGGATCAACTCAGTACGGACTCATTAGGGTTATAGGTTGAACGTGATGGACTCTGGTCTTTTTTGAACCTTATGAACGATGTTACTATGTTACTCTTTAAAAGTTTTGAGTTGTAGTTTGGCAACAGTTTCCTCAGGGCATTCTGGGAGTTGTAGTATTAACAAAGCTGACAATGCAGTTTTGCAACAGTTTCGTCAGGGAGTTGTAGTTTTGTAAGATTTGTAAAAGTTCTGCCCCAGTTTTAATATGGGATGATACAAGTTATAGGTTTTGTTTTGTCGTGGCATGCTGGGATCTGTGGTTCTGCAGAAGTTGCAGGGAGCTTTTCGCTGGGAAACGCTGCTCTATAGTAATATGACCACGTACTGAGATTTAAATAAATAAGTCCCCAAACGTGCAGATCAGATTGCGAGCTCTTCAGCCCAGGGTCGCCTGGTTCCTGCGCAGAGCACTCCGTCTGTTTCGCCAGGGTGCGCAATTTGGAGAATATAAGTCGCTTGCAGTAAAAGTAATGTAAACTTTAGCCCAAGCACCTGTATAAAAGCTATTTATGGCCGGCTCTGGTGCAGTTTTTATTATTCATTACCGGATCCCGGCGCAGTTTACGGGGGAATAAAAGGGCGAAATTATGACGGCGGGAAAACAATTACCCAGTAAAGCGGTGCAGAGAGCACCTTGTTGTTTTCAATTAAGACGTAATTGTGTTTTCCTCACGTTCGGTACGAGTCAGACTCCTCGTAAAGATTATACAACCCGGGACGAGGGGAGGCGCCGCCACACGAAGCACAGACGCCATTCGCCAATGAGCAGAACGCGACCGCTGAGCGGAGACAGAGACTGAGGTCACGTACTAAGTGCATTTATGTCTTCAGAGAAATTTTGGAGACATAAAAAAAAAAAGGGTGAAAAATTAAAAAAAGTGTGAAAAAAAAGACAATTAAAACAACGTGCAAAATGCAGCATGTGAACACAGCCGGAAGACTCAGAATCTTAATAAACGCTTTCTGTAAGCAAATGCATGAAAACTGTACATAATGTGAACTGACCCCCTACCTACATATGAGTCTAATGGAGTTTAGGAGAACTGTAGTGATAAGACTCCACCCCCTCTCTCTTACTCTCTCTGCAAAGCCAGAGAATTTATGGGAAATGCAGGCGGCATTAGGAAATCATTTCAGCGACGGAATTGCAATGAGTATGGCTGAAAAAAGAAAAAAAAAGAAAACTCGCGCCTGCCACATCAGCTAAAACAGGTATGCACAAGGCATACACAAGAACCTCTACATTATTATCTAATTAAAGCCTATGCAATTATCTTTACTTCTCAAGCTGTTGCAAAACTACAACTCCCATCATGCCCTGACCGCCAAAGGCGGTCAGGGCATGATGGGAGTTGTAGTTTTGCAACATGATGAAAGTTGTCTTTTTGTTACAGCATGGGGGAAACTGCTATTGGGTAATCTGACAGCATGTGTTCAATTTCCCTGCAGCGCCACCGCAGGTAAAGTACTGTATTACGCGATGTCCGTTCATCTGTGCAATATTTATTATATTCGGAGGACCCCTTTATGCAGCGGCCAACTAATATCCCCCCCCCCCCCCCTTTTCCTTCTAAGAGCCATTTTATTTATTTTTTTCCACATTTTCCGTCGGCAGAGCTGCTTGTTTTTTCACAGGACAAGATGTACTTTTTATTAGCGCCTTTTATTTCACCAGATACTGTGCAGAGAAAACGAAAAAAGAAGAAAAAAAAATGGCGGGGCGCAATGGAAAAATGTCAGTAATGATAAAAAAAAATAATAAATAAAAGAAAAAAATTATTTGCTTTGCATCCTCATATTCTGACGCTTTTAACCTTTTTTCTTCTTCTACCTATATACATGTGGGGGAGCGTGTTTTTTTTTGCTTTTTGATCCAATTTTAAGTCCGGTTATTTTCGGATACAGTGACGATAATCCTATTATAAAGTTTATATCTATCAAATTTTTTTTTCTCATCAATATCTGCTGTGGACATTCCTTAATTTTTCCCTACCGTTTATGGGACGGTTGGCGGTAGGACCATTAACCTAAGGAAACCTCACCCCGGCGTCACGACAACAAAGGTTTAATACCAATACCTTACACTACCACTCCGCAACACCCCATTGGATCCTTCCACCCCACACACCACACTTACATACATAGGGAACCTACCTACAGGAGGTTTTACATACAGGGGGGGCAAATTACCCACAGAGGGGTCCTACACAGGACTGGTTAAATAGACGGGATCAGCTGTATCTCTGATCCCAGCCACTGCCGCTGTATAAGCTTATCTGAGCCTGTTCCATCATACATGTATGTCATAGGGGAGAACTCCCACTTTATGTCTAGAAATGTTCTGAATATAATAAAGCTCCATTCTGTGGTGCTCTGTAGAGCGGTAAATGAAATAAACAGCGCCCCCAAAGGCCAAACACAAAATAACAGTTCTGCACAGGATTTGGCAGCCACCAGTCTCTGTGTACAACCTGAGGGATGTGGTGGAGGGGGGCGGTCCTGCTCTTACCTGGGCACGGCTGCGGGTTACAATCTTGGAACTCCGTTGCAGACCCCATGCAGGGCTGACCGCCATTCCGAGGTTCGGGATTACTGCAGGTTCTTTTCCTGGAGCGGAATCCCATCTCACAGTCCCGGGAACAGGCTGACCATCCTCCCCATGGACTCCAGCCGCCGCTGACCACACGGGCCGGGGTCTTACCGCTCCGCATCATGTCGTCCACAAGAGCTGCGGTGAAGAAAGGTGGCGATTAGAGATGAGCGAACTTACAGTGAATTCGATTCGTCAAGAACTTCTCGGCTCGGCAGTTGATGACTTTTCCTGCGTAAATTAGTTCAGCTTTCCGGTGCTCCGGTTGGCTGGAAAAGGTGGATACAGTCCTAGGAAAGAGTCTCTTAGAACTGTATCCACCTTTTCCAGCCCACGGGAGCACCGGAAAGCTGAACTAATTTATGCAGGAAAAGCCATCAACTGCCGAGCCGAGAAGTTCTTGACGAATCGAATTCACTGTAAGTTCGCTCATCTCTAGTGGCGATCATTATTATGAAGAAATCGGCACCGTAATTCCGCGGTGTTAACCATGGTATGGATTCCCACTGGAAACAAAGGAGCCGTCGCCCATAGCAACCAACCAGATCCCATTTCACTTTCAGTTTCATTTTTAAAAAGGCCTCTGAAAAATGAAAGTTGAAATCTGATTGGTTGCTATGGGCAACTGCGCTACTGCTCCTCTCCATATGTTCCTCCCCCATGTGTGAACATTACTCTAGTAAATTGCGTGTCGGATGTTATGGCGCGGTCATGTGACCGGCTGCGGTGATATTTCATGCTGGACTTTTCCTTATACCAGTGGTGTCCAAACTGCGGGCCTCCAGATGTTGCGAAACTACAACTCCCAGCATGCCCGGACAGCCAACGGCTGTCCGGGCATGCTGGGAGTTGTAGTTTAGCAACATCTGGAGGGACACAGTTTGGACACCGCTGTCTTACACAATGATGAAGACAGCACCAGTACGGATTGGGGGTCGGTGTTATTTGGGACACAACGTTTGCGTCACATAATACGGACGCTCTAATGTCCGAGGGGTTTACGGATTGTAAAATATAACGACACCATTAACCCTTTATTGCCGGGTGCTGCGTTGCGATTGTCTGATACCATCCCACAATGGTAGGTTCAGTGGGGTGGGCTCCTCTTTTTGTACTCTCGCCCGTCGTGCTCGCCCTTTTTTTGTCCTGGCCGATCCACCCCCCCCCCCTCAGATAAATATGGCGCTGCCACTTACAGTCGGTCTCGCAGACGGCAGAACCGTCGTTGGGACAGAATCGCGTCTCCGTTTTCTTCCTCCCAAACTGCAGCTCGTGGGGGTCGGAGAGCTGAGCGCGGCAGGTGTACCGGAACCTCTGCTCCTGGCGAGCCCCGCCCTGCGTGATGTTCACCGTCATCCACGGCGTCCAGGGGGTATTTCTGCGCACCTCAGGACACGCCTCCGAGTTACACATCCGGAATTCCTGGCAAAGAAAGAAAGTTTCACACTTGGAGGTTACTGTACGGGCGGGAAATGACTGCGCGCGCCACACAAAACGCCACCACCCTACCACCCTGCAGGCTGCCATTTTGGAACACTGCAGAAAACGGATGACACCACCGCGTTACCTGAGCGCAGCCGGGGCAGGTGTTTCCGTTCTCGCAGGTGCGCTGTCTGGAGTGGACGCCTCCGCCGCAGTCTGTGCTGCATTTACTCCACGAACCCCAGGAAGACCAGAATATGGGGACCGGGCAGGGACTGTTCTCATTGCAGAACCTGAAGGAGGAAACAAGCGGAACATAATAAAACCGCCACGTCACAGCATCTCCCCCCCCCCACAGTAATATTAACCCTTTAATGGCAAGGGGCTCCCCCCCCCCCATCTTTTTTTAACACCTTCATCACAAGAGCCAAAAGTTATCCCCCTATGCTGGGAGTTGCGAAACTACAACTCCCAGCATACCCAGACCGCCGTTGGCTTTATACTGAGGTTCTAGATCAGTGTTTTCCAACTAGCGTGCCTCCAGCTGTTGCAAAACTACAACTCCCAGCATGCCCGGACAGCCAACGGCCCTCGGCCCTGGATAGGGGATAAAAGGCTGATGGATGGGTCCAACTGCCCTGTGCTCTGTACTGAGGCTATAGATTAGTGTTTTCCAACCAGGGTGCCTCCAGCTGTTGAAAAACTACACCTCCCAGCACGCTCAGACTGCCGTTGGCGCTATACCGGGGCTCTAGATTAGTGTTTTCCAACCAGTGTTCCTCCAGCTGTTGCAAAAATAACAAATGCCAGCACGCCCAGACTGCTGTTGGCTCTGTACAAGGGCTCTAGATCAGTGTTTTCAAACCAGCGTGCCTCCAGCTGTTGCAAAACTACAACTCCCAGCATGCGCGGACAGCCTTGGTTGGAATGCCCTGGTTGGGAACACTGTTCTATACAGTGACCATCCCATCCCTTATGGTTAGTGTCCTGTACCCTGATGCAATTTGTCCGGGCATGCTTGGAGTTGTAGTTTTGCAACAGCTGGGGGCACCCTGGTTGGGAAACACTGCCCTCTTCCCAGTATATGGGATAAAAGGCTGATGGATGGGGGTCCAACCACCGTTGGCTCTATACCGAGGCTCTAGATCAGTGTTTTCCAACCAGTGTGCCTCCAGCTGTTGCAAGATTACAGCCTTTGGCTGTCCGGGCATGCTGGGAGTTGTAGTTTTGCAACAGCTTGAGGCACACTGGTTGGGAAAAACCGCCCTATGCCCAGGATAGGTGATGATAGGCTGATTGGTGGGGGTCCAATCACTTGGACCCCCAATGATCAGTGGTCAGGCCCCCACCAATCAACTTGTTAACCCACTATCCTGTGAGTAGGGGAAAGTTCGAGTACCACTTTAATCAACAGGAAGCACAGTGTGAACAGACTCCTTTATTATCCGCCTCCTTACCGCAGGGCAGCGCCCCCCATAGGTGACCAGCCCAGATTACAACCTGGTAGGAGAGAAATAATGTATTATACGGAAAATGACATAAAACGCAGCGGGAGCTCCGGGCCGAGCGACATTCACGTCTCACCGTCTGGATTATAATAAGAGGCGAAACCCCAAATAACTGAGTCATGGAGAAAGTAAATGTGCGGCCATTACCGGCTAATATATGACGGCTCCGGGAGAAGGTCAACGAGGGAGGGCAGCGGCGCGGACGCCGGGGAGCAGACAATTAGCACAATTAACAGAATATCGACCGACCCAACGCCCTTTCTGGTTTCCATGTGAAATCCAGTAAAAGGTCGGACCGACGGCGCCGCCCGCCCAGGGTTAAACGCCCCGACAAGGTCTCATTATGAAAATCGAATCAACAGCGAGAGAATCCCGTCCATTACCAGATGTGAGGAGCGGCCGCACTGCGCGGTATTAGCATTTTATATCAATATTACATGACACTGCGCCAGCGTCTTAATCACTGCCTGAGGATGAGAACAGCGTTACAGTGTATCAGTCACATAATGCAGAATAGTGAGTGCAGCTCTGGAGTATAATACAGGATATAACTCAGGATCAGTACAGGATAAGTAATGTAATGTATGTACACAGTGACCTCACCAGCAGAATAGTGAGTGCAGCTCTGGAGTATAATACAGGATATAACTCAGGATCAGTACAGGATAAGTAATGTAATGTATGTACACAGTGACCTCACCAGCAGAATAGTGAGTACAGCTCTGGAGTATAATACAGTATATAACTCAGGATCAGTACAGAATAAGTAATGTAATGTATGTACACAGTGACCTCACCAGCAGAATAGTGAGTACAGCTCTGGAGTATAATACAGGATATAACTCGGGATCAGTACAGGATAAGTAATGTAATGTATGTACACAGTGACCTCACCAGCAGAATAGTGAGTACATCTCTGGAGTATAATACAGGATATAACTCAGGATCAGTACAGGATAAGTAATGTAATGTATATACACAGTGATCTCACCAGCAGAATAGTGAGTACAGCTCTATAGTATAATACAGGATATAACTCAGGATCAGTACAGGATAAGTAATGTAATGTATGTACACAGTGACCTCACCAGCAGAATAGTGAGTACAGCTCTGGAGTATAATACAGGATATAACTCAGGATCAGTACAGGATAAGTAATGTAATGTATGTACACAGTGACCCCACCAGCAGAATAGTGAGTACAGCTCTGGGGTATAATACAGGATATAACTCAGGATCAGTACAGGATAAGTAATGTAATGTATGTATACAGTGACCTCACCAGCAGAATAGTGAGTACAGCTCTGGGGTATAATACAGGATATAACTCAGAATCAGTACAGGATAAGTAATGTAATGTATGTACACAGTGATCTCACCAGCAGAATAGTGAGTACAGCTCTGGAGTATAATACAGGATATAACTCAGAATCAGTACAGGATAAGTAATGTAATGTATGTACACAGTGACCTCACCAGCAGAATAGTGAGTACAACTCTGGAGTATAAAACAGGATATAACTCAGGATCAGTACAGGATAAGTAATGTAATGTATGTACACAGTGATCTCACCAGCAGAATAGTGAGTACAGCTCTGGAGTATAATACAGGATATAACTCAGGATCAGTACAGAATAAGTAATGTAATGTATGTACACAGTGATCTCACCAGCAGAATAGTGAGTACAGCTCTGGAGTATAATACAGGATATAACTCAGGATCAGTACAGGATAAGTAATGTAATGTATGTACACAGTGACCTCACCAGCAGAATAGTGAGTACAGCTCTGGAGTATAATACAGGATATAACTCAGGATCAGTACAGGATAAGTAATGTAATGTATATACACAGTGATCTCACCAGCAGAATAGTGAGTACAGCTCTATAGTATAATACAGGATATAACTCAGGATCAGTACAGGATAAGTAATGTAATGTATGTACACAGTGACCTCACCAGCAGAATAGTGAGTACAGCTCTGGAGTATAATACAGGATATAACTCAGGATCAGTACAGGATAAGTAATGTAATGTATGTACACAGTGACCCCACCAGCAGAATAGTGAGTACAGCTCTGGGGTATAATACAGGATATAACTCAGGATCAGTACAGGATAAGTAATGTAATGTATGTACACAGTGACCTCACCAGCAGAATAGTGAGTACAGCTCTGGAGTATAATACAGGATATAACTCAGGATCAGTACAGGATCAGTAATGTAATGTATGTACACAGTGACATCACCAGCAGAATAGTGAGTACAGCTCTGGAATATAATACAGGATATAACTCAGGATCAGTACAGGATAAGTAATGTAATGTATATACACAGTGACCTCACCAGCAGAATAGTGAGTACAGCTCTGTAGTATAATGTCTATTGCTCTCCCGCCATTGATCTGTTATTCCTCAGGGATCACTAATGAAATACAATGTAACTAAACTGTTGTTTGTTTATTAAGTGGGATCGGAGGAGCAGATATCATCTCATTACTACAGGGAAACGCGACGAGATGGCGGTAATGATACAATCTGCACGGTTCGTGGGATCCTGAATTATTGATGGCGCGGGACGTTATCTGAATGGCTGCAGGAGCAAGAAAGCGACAGACAATTATTTTAAATGCACAAATATCGCGGCAGCATTAACCCACTATCTGCCACACAACTGGCGAGGCGGGCGCAGAAGATGTTTTATTAAGGGGGGGGGGGGCACTCACCGTTCCTCTCTGCTCTGCCCCACGCACACTCTCCCTCCGAACCGCGGCGCGGGGTTACTGCACGTCCTCTGCCGCACCTGGAATCCGATCCCGCAGGACGTGCTGCACTGCGCCCAGGACGACCATGGAGTCCAGCCGCCGTTCCTGCGGAAAAGACGGGAAATTGGAAAATGAGAGGATAAGACGGGACGCTCATGGTTCTGCTGCACTGTGGCGTCACTATGTCATCCGTTTTTTTATACTGTATCACGTACGCGTCACTGATCACATGATCCATGTGTCCAGATCAGTGTTTCCCAACCAGAGTGCCTCCAGCTGTTGCAAAACTACAACTCCCAGCATGCCTGGACAGCCGAAGGCTGTCCAGGCATGCTGGGAGTTGTAGTTTTGCAACAGCTGGAGGCACCCTGGTTGGGAAACACTGGTCCAGATCCCTGCGCAGATCAATTTTTCTTTTACTATAAAGTTTTTCAAACTTTCCCAATCAGCAGGAAAAGTCTCACCTGGATCCTTTATACGACACAGAAAGTGGAGCGAAGCGCAGACGGCGGCGAAAACGACAGACGCCATGAAACTTTCATCACGCCATGAATTATTTGTCGCCGCCAGAAATCCTTCCGTCTCTCTGAACTTTTTTGCAGTAACTTTTATATGATTTCGATGTTTTTTTGTTATAATGGGGGCAAATCCATTCCCAACAGGAAAAACATGGCGTCAATGCATTTATAAGGCCGGACATCAATGTGTATACAAGGGGCATGGCCAGGGAGGGCGCGGGTCTATATTTAGCGCCCCCATCAGTTTACACATAGAATACATCTCGTCTGTGTCTCTGCTCCCATATAAAATGTAAATTAATTTGACACGTACCATATAAATGATCAGCGAGTATTAAGAACAGGAAGTGGCGCCATTAATGCAGCGGTAGGAGTGATGGGTGGGGAGGGGGTTATCAGACGGGCCAAGGTGCTGGGAGACTCATTAACACTGAATTACTATGTCATTAGCAAAAAATTAGCGCAGTAAGCAAACACGTAGACGTGACAGCCCCGAACCCTCCAGAACATGTGACGGCGCTGCGCTACATTGTGTCACATTTTAATTACAGATTTCTTGAAAACAGAGACATGAAGACTGTGACCCTGAAATCAGTGTCTGGGGGTCAATGACCTCTGACCTCTCACCATATAAAATATAAGGCTCATAAAAATCATCATTAGCAGCGAAAAAACGGTTAATTCTGCACGTGAAACAAAGAAACCTGATGGAACTGCACAGAGATGGATGATGGGGACTGCACAGAGATGGGTGATGGGGACTGCACCGAGATAGGTGATGGGGACTACGGGGACTGCACCGAGATGGATGAAGGGGACTGCACAGAGATGGATGATGGGGACTGCACAGAGATGGGTGATGGGGACTGCACAGAGATGGATGATTGGGGACTGCACTGAGATGGGTGATGGGGACTGCACAGAGATGGGTGATGGGGACTGCACAGAGATGGGTGATGGGGACTGCACAGAGATGGATGATGGGGACTGCACAGAGATGGGTGATGGGGACTGCACAGAGATGGGTGATGGGGACTGCACAGAGATGGGTGATGAGGACTGCACAGAGATGGATGATGGGGACTGCACAGAGATGGGTGATGGGGACTGCACAGAGATGGGTGATGGGGACTGCACAGAGATGGGTGATGGGGACTGCACAGAGATGGATGATGGGGACTGCACAGAGATGGATGATGGGGACTGCACAGAGATGGATGATGGGGACTGCACCGAGATAGGTGATGGGGACTACGGGGACTGCACCGAGATGGATGAAGGGGACTGCACAGAGATGGATGATGGGGACTGCACAGAGATGGGTGATGGGGACTGCACAGAGATGGATGATGGGGACTGCACAGAGATGGATGATGGGGACTGCACAGAGATGGATGATGGGGACTGCACAGAGATGGATGATGGGGACTGCACAGAGATGGGTGATGGGGACTGCACAGAGATGGGTGATGGGGACTGCACAGAGATGGATGATGGGGACTGCACAGAGATGGATGATGGGGACTGCACAGAGATGGATGATGGGGACTGCACAGAGATGGGTGATGGGGACTGCACAGAGATGGGTGATGGGGACTGCACAGAGATGGATGATGGGGACTGCACAGAGATGGATGATGGGGACTGCACAGAGTTGTCCAGGTCAATGTTTCTCAAGCGCGGTCCTCAAGCGCCCCCAACAGGTCATGTTTTCTGGATTTCCTTGGTCTTTCACAGGTGATATAATTCTGGTCAGTGAATCAGGTATCACCAGTTATATCACCTGTGAAAGACTAAGGAAATCCAGAAAACATGACCTGCTGGGGGCGCTTGGGGACCGAACTTGAGAAACACTGGTCCAGGTCATTATGTTACACATGTAAGTCCCACCACTGCAGCTAGAGGGCGCACATCTCATATGGAAGAACATCCACAGCAGCAGACAGCTGGTAACCACAAGAGTAATGTGCGCACAGTGTATATATATATATATATATATATATATATATATATATACTCCAGCTGCCACAGAACTACAATTCCCATCATGCCCTGATAGCAGCTGAAAGGACTATGGAATTTAGACTGTAAGCTCTTGTACACAAGTCATATATCACAGGAATAGCACAACCACATCTGCGGCCTGTGGGGTGCGGAGTGCTCTGTGTGTCAGCAGGGGGCGCCTGTCTTTGTTGAACCCCTCAGCACCCGGTTCTGTTATAAATCTTCATGTCTGGCGCTCGGTGCTCAGAGGTGTCAGACTCCGAAGAGAGAAAAACTCAAAACCTGAGACCTCATTTCCTGCACCGCAGCTTTCTAGTAACCGACTCCATATGGAAGTTCAGGTCGGCATTCCTTGGCAGGCGGCTGATGTTTACATTCCAGTGCACCGCACACTGCGCCAGAACCTCAGCTGTGAACATCACGAAGAAGAAACAAACGGGGATTATCACTACTGAGGCAGTGTTTCCCAACCAGGGCTCCTCCAGCTTCTGCAAAACTACAACTCCCAGCATGCCCGGACAGCCAACGGCTGTCCGGGCATGCTGGGAGTTGTAGTTTTGCAACAGCTGGAAGTGCACTGGTTGGGAAACACTGGACTGAAGAATGAAAAGTCATCTCAGAAAAACATCATGCCTGGAAAATGAACACCGACACCTCTCATTTATGGTATAAGAGTAATGTATGTACACAGTGACCTCACCAGCAGAATAGTGAGTACAGCTCTGGGGTATAATACAGGATATAACTCAGGATCAGTACAGGATAAGTAATGTAATGTATGTACACAGTGACCTCACCAGCAGAATAGTGAGTACAGCTCTGGAGTATAATACAGGATATAACTCAGGATCAGTACAGGGTCAGTAATGTAATGTATGTACACAGTGACCTCACCAGCAGAATAGTGAGTACAGCTCTGGAGTATAATACAGGATATAACTCAGGATCAGTACAGGATAAGTAATGTAATGTATGTACACAGTGATCTCACCAGCAGAATAGTGAGTACAGCTCTGGAGTATAATACAGGATATAACTCAGGATCAGTACAGGATAAGTAATGTAATGTATATACACAGTGACCTCACCAGCAGAATAGTGAGTACAGCTCTGGGGTATAATACAGGATATAACTCAGGATCAGTACAGGATAAGTAATGTAATGTATGTACACAGTGATCTCACCAGCAGAATAGTGAGTACAGCTCTGGAGTATAATACAGGATATAACTCAGGATCAGTACAGGATAAGTAATGTAATGTATGTACACAGTGACCTCACCAGCAGAATAGTGAGTACAGCTCTGGAGTATAATACAGGATATAACTCAGGATCAGTACAGGATAAGTAATGTAATGTATGTACACAGTGACCTCACCAGCAGAATAGTGAGTGCAGCTCTGGAGTATAATACAGGATATAACTGAGGATCAGTACAGGATAAGTAATGTAATGTATGTACACAGTGACCTCACCAGCAGAATAGTGAGTACAGCTCTAGAGTATAATACAGGATATAACTCAGGATCAGTACAGGATAAGTAATGTAATGTATGTACACAGTGACCTCACCAGCAGAATAGTGAGTACAGCTCTGGAGTATAATACAGGATATAACTCAGGATCAGTACAGGATAAGTAATGTAATGTATATACACAGTGACCCAACCAGCAGAATAGTGAGTACAGCTCTGGGGTATAATACAGGACACATTCTGACCATGAGATGCCACAGTCGGCCGCACTTTGATTCTCTTCTACCTACCGTGAGCAGTTGGCGATCTCTATGCGGGACCCCTCGCACTCACGCCCCCCGCAGCGAGGAGCGGGGTTATTACAGGTCCTGGAGCGGCACAGACAGGTGGAGTCTCCGTCCGAGTGCTGGCACGGCTGCCAGGCTGACCAGGACCCCAGTCCTCCGTTGACCGTCAAGTTACGAACCTGAGAGATGAGTAAGAGGCGTCAGAGTGGGCGATAATAACCTCACAGCTCCGGTCGCCCGCGGACAGGGCTGAATAGCACTTTATAGGACACACGCAGCCGCGGCTCAGACCACATCGTATCCAGAGCGCCCCATACCGCGCGCCGCGCCAGCATGAAAACAAGACCCTTAGAAATCCTATCAGATGCCTCGTGTATAAGCACAACCTCCAGCTGGGAGCGTGAAAGCCACACTTTTTACACTAATAATCCCTTTTACCGCCTGTATTTTTAGCATCTACCTGCCGGCTGAGTCTTATGAGCTGCACTTAGGTACGTTTTACACCGCGGCGTCCGGAGGGAGCGCAGAACTGCCTCAAAGCGCTTTGTGCCAGAATGTAACTTATTTCAGACTTTATAGCAGAGTTTGCCAAAAAGTGCGCCTCCAGCTGTTGCAAAACTAGAAGTCCCAGCATGCCCGGACAGCCAACGGCTGTCCGGGCATGATGGGAGTTCTAGTTTTGCAACAGCCGGAAGTCAACAGTTTGCACCTGTGCCTTTAAAGCAGTGTTTGCCAACCAGGGTGCCTCCAGCTGTTGCAAAACTACAACTCCCATCATGCCCGGACGGCGTTTGGCTGTCTGAGCATGCTGGGAGTTACAGTTTTGCAACAGCTGGAGGCACACTGGTTGGATAACATTGTCCCAGTGCATAATGTGGACCTCTGGCGGTTGCAAAACTACAACTCCCAGCATGCCCACACAGCCTTTGGCTGTGTGGGCATGTTGGAAGTTGTAGTTGTTCAACAGCTGGAGGTCTACAGTTTGCACCGGAACAATCTTTCCCTAGCAGTGTGCCTCCAGCTGTTGCAAAACTACAACGACCACCATGCCTGGAAGGCCAAAGGCTGTTTGGGCATGCTGGGAGTTGTAGTTTTGCAACATCTGGAGGTCCACAGTTTGCACTGGAACAATCTTTCCCCAGCAGTGTCTGTCCAGCTGTTACAGAACTACAACTCCCACCATGACAGGAAAGCCAGAGGCTGTTCGGGTATGCTGGGAGTTGTAGTTGTGCAACAGCCGGAGGTCCACAGATTGCACTGATACAATGTTTCCCAGCCAGGGTGCCTCCAGCTGTTTCAAAACTGCAACTCCCAGCATGCTCAGACAGCCAAAAGCCGTCCGGGCATGCTGGGAGTTGTAGTTTTGCAACAGCTGGAGGCACACTGGTTGGGAAACACTGCTTTAAAAGGTACAGGACGAAAGCAGATATGATATCAATGCTGCGCTGTCAGCTCCGCTATCTCTCCCACATACACACGCATGCTCATTCTTGTCCTGAATGGAGAGGTCGCTGCCAGAAACCTCTGCTGGCAGCTTATGTCTGGGACAACAAAAGGATTGGGGGATGTTGGAATCCCATAGACATCGGCCTATCTGACCGAAATCCCAACATAATAGGGATTATCCAGGGTAAGAAAAACAAAGCCGATTTCTCTCAAAAACAGCGCCACCCCCTCTCCTCAGGTTGCGTGCGGTATTACAGCTGGGCTCAATTCACTTCAATGGAACTGAGCTGCAATACGACCTGAGGACAAGGGTGGCGCTGTTTCAGGAAGAAAGCCGCTCTGTTTTTCTTGCTTTTAACCCCTTAAGGACCAAGCCTATTTCCATTTTTGCACTTTTGTCTTTTCCTCCTTACATTTTAAAAATCATAACCCTTTCAATTTTGCACCTAAAAATCCATATGATTGCTTATTTTTTTGCGTCACCAATTCTCCTTTGTAATGGCATCAGTCATTTTACCCAAATATCGATGGAGAAACTAAAAATCTGACGTTTTTATCGGTACCATTTTTGTTTTGATCGCTTTTTATTCATTTTTTATGGTATAAAAAGTGACCAAAAATACGCTCTTTTGGACTTTGAAATTTTGCCATTGACGTGCGGTTTAATTAACAATATATTTTTATAGTTCGGACATTTACACACGCGGCGATTACACATGTTTATTTTTATTTACACAGTTTTTTTTAATGGGAAAACGGGGGTGATTCTAATTTTTATTAGGGAAGGGGTTAAATCACATTTATAAACTTTTTTTTATGCAGTGTTATAGCTCCCTCTAGTGGCTATAATACTGCATAGACTGATTGCAGGCACTGATCAATGCATTGCCATAGCATTGCATTGATCAGTGTTTTCTGCGCTTGATTGCTCAAGCCTGGATTTGGAGCAATCAAACACCGATTGGACAGCCGGGAAGTAGGTAAGGCACCTCCCGCTGTCCTCTCAGCTGTTCGGGATGCCGCGATTTCACCGCGGCGGTCCCGAACAGCTCCGCTGATCCGGTATGGATTTATTTCGTTTTAGACGCCGCGATCAACTTTGATCGTGGCGTCTAAAGGGTTAATACCGGACATCAGCCCGATCGGCGATGTCCGCTATTAGCCGCGGGTCCTGGTTGCTGATAGCAACCGGGGACCCAGCAGTTACGAAGCCGGCCACGAACGTAAATATACGTCCGTGGTCGTTAAGGGGTTAATCTAAAGCGTATGACCAGATCTGCCACCGCTTTTGCGAATTAACCAAGTCTGGTATTCAAGTTATAGGGTTAAGCTGCAATACTAATCACAGCCATGGACAAGAGTGGCGCTGTGCCTGAAGGGAAGAAGCGGTGTTAGTCTAATATCATATAACAAATCCTTATTATAGAGTAGGACTTGGTCTCTAATAGCGAGCCTCCAGCTGTTGCAAAACTACAACTCCCAGCATGCCCGGACAGCCGTTGGCTGTCCGGGCATGCTGCGAGTTGTAGTTTTGCAACAGCTGGAGGTGCACTGGTTGGGAAGCACTGCTGTAAGGAGATGAAATCCTAGTGTTCCAAAGGGGAATTATCTAAATAAAATTTCTCTTTCTCTGATTGGACAGTTACTGAGCTGTGCACCGTCCAATAAGAGAATGAGCTTTCAACTAGGCCCCTCCCCCTAGGAGCAGAACGATGACGGTCTCTACTCACCGGGCAGTCTGTGATGTTCTGGAACCACAGGCTCATGTTGGAGCTGTCCTCCAGGGTGCTGCAGCGCTTCTTCTTACTGTCCCAGCCGCAGTACGGGTCCCTGGCACCAAGACAGGTCCTGGAGAGAGACGGGAAGAGTCAGTGAGCGCCCAGAGGAGAGACACAAGGTGCGGGGGGAGTCGGGGGAAGTATAAGGACATCCTCCTGTTCCTATAACTCTCCTTCATTCAATGACTGCCATTCTTTACTTTCCTAATTCTGTCCTCATTGTTTTCTTTCCATTCATTCATTCACTTTCATTCTTCGTTGATTCAATTTCCTCACATCTAGTTATCCGCATTCTTTCTTCCATTTCATTCTTCATTCATTGATTTTCAATCCTCATTTACTTAGTAGCATTGCGTCTCATTCTTTACTCATTCCCCTATTTAAATTGTTCATGTTCTTGATTAACTTGCTTATCTGATTTTCATTCATTCTTATTCTGTCATTTTACCTCTTGACACCCTCATTGTCTTTTATCTTTCTTGTTATTCTGCTTTCATTCTCTTTTGTCTTCACACACTCAGTAGCGTAGAGTCTCATTCTTCACTCATTATTCATTCCTCTTATTTATTCCCCTCATTCTTCATTTTTATTCTATCCTCACTCCCCCTGGTAATACTCTTCGTTTCATAACTTTTGTTTTTCATTCATTTCTTGTATTCATTCCCTAATTCATTCTTATTCCAATTTCCCTTCCCCTGTAATCCTTTTCTTATTCGTATTCTTCATTCATTCATTCTAACTTCATCCACATCCCTCCTAATCCTCTTCCTTTTCTCATTCTTATTCTTCATTCATTCCCCTCATTCATTTTTATTCCATCCTCCCCCATAATTCTCTTTCGTTCCTAATTCTCATTCTTCATTCATTCACTCATTCCTCTTATTAATTTAATATTTCATTGTTATTCTATCATTTCCCCCCATGATCCTCGTTCCTCTTCTCATTCTTATACTTTATTCATTCATTCCCTTCATTCATTCTTATTCCATCCTCACCCCCCATAATTCTCTTTCGTTCCTAATTTTCATTCTTCATTCATTCATTCCTCTTATCAATTCCCTATTACATTGTTATTCCATCATTTCCCCCGTGATCCTCGTTCCTTTTCTCATTCTTTTTCTTTATTCATTCATCTCATTGAATCCTCTTTCATCCTCATCCCCCCCATAATTCTCTTTCGTTCCTCAATCTCAATTCATTCATTCCTCTTATCGATTCCCTATTACATTGTTATTCCATCATTTCCCCCGTGATCCTCGTTCCTTTTCTCATTCTTTTTCTTTATTCATTCATTCATTCATCTCATTGAATCCTCTTTCATCCTCATCCCCCCCATAATTCTCTTTCGTTCCTCAATCTCAATTCATTCATTCCTCTTATCGATTCCCGATTACATTGTTATTCCATCATTTCCCCCGTGAGCCTCGTTCCTTTTCTCATTTTTTTTATTCATTCATTCATTCATCTCATTGAATCCTTTTCCATCCTCATCCCCCCAATAATTCACTTTTGTTCCTAATTTTCATTCTTCATTCATTCCTCTTATATATTCCCTACTTCATTGTTATTCCGTCATTTCCCCCCGTGATCCTCGTTCCTTTTCTCATTCTTTTTCTTTATTCATTCATTCCCCTCATTCATTCTTATTCCATCCTCTTCCCCCTTATAATTCTCTTTCGTTCCTAATTTTCATTCTTCATTCATTTATTCATTCATTCCTCTTATCCATTCCCTATTACATTGTTATTCCATCATTTCCCCCGTGACCCTCGTTCCTTTTCTAATTCATATTCTTTATTCATTCATTCCCCTCATTCAATCCTCTTTCATCCTCATCTCCCCATAATTATCTTTCGTTCCTAATTTTCATTCTTCATTCCTCTTATTCATTCCCTACTTCATTGTTATTCCATCATTTCCCCCCCCCCCCGTGATCCTCATTTATTTTCTCATTCTTACTCTTCATTCATTCTCATTCATTTTCCAGCACTGTATGAATAAAGCCAGAAGATACAATATGTAAGCGAACGGCGTGTACAAGAATAAAACATTGGCGCCTCGTGTAGACACCTTCGCGAATACTAAAGTTCATTCTTGAGATATTCAAAAGGTGCAAAAACTCTGAACGGGAACGGGAAAAAAAAAGCTGCAAAGTGAAGAGGACGACAACACATTCATTATTTACACCGCACAAGTCTTCATCTCTTTCTACCGACACATTGTATCCCCAGAGATCATGTGACCGCTCGCCTGTTACTTTACACTCAATTACCAGGCTGTGCACAATATCGGCGACATCATCAGAGGCGTTGTATGAAGCAAGGTACTAGAGCCAAGATGTGTGACACCCTACAGCAGTGTTTTCCCAACCAGTGTGCCTCCAGCTGTTGCAAAACTACAACTCCCAGCATGCCCAGATAGCCAACGGCTGTCCAGGCATGCCGGGAGTAGTAGTTTTGCAACAGCTGGAGGCACACTGTTCGGGAAACACTGCTTTGGGGGCAAGTAAATAAAACTCAATCCTTGTGTAATTAAAACAGCGCTACTCCTGTCCACAGGCCGTGAATGGTACTGCAGCTCAGCTCCATTGTAGTGAATAGGGCAAAGCTGCAATACCACACACAACAAGCGGACAGGGGGTAGCGCTGTTTTTGGAAGAAAGCAGCTTTTTATTCCTAATCTTAAACAGCTCTTTAGGGCAGTGTTTCCCAACCAGTGTGCTTCCAGCTGTTGCAAAACTACAACTCCCAGCATGCCCGGACAGCCGTTGGCTGTCCGGGCATGCTGGGAGTTGTAGTTTTGAAACAGCTGGAGGCACACTGGTTGGGAAACACTGCAGTAGGGGCAAGTAAATAAAACTCAATCCTTGTGTAACTCAAACAGCGCCACCCCTGTCCACAGGCTGTGAATGGTACTGCAGCTCAGTTTCATTGCAGCGAATAGGGCACAGCTGCAATACCACACACAGCCAGCGGACAGGGGTGGCGCTGTTTGTGAAATATAACGGCCATATGTTGTCTGGGATTAGTTACACATCAGGGCAATATTCCCCAACCTGTCACAAAACTACAATTTCCATCATGCGGCTGTCCGGGCATGCTGGCAGTTGTAGTTTTGCAACAGCTGGAGGCACTTTGGTTGGGAACCACTGCCCTATGACCAGGATAGGGGATAACGGTCTGATTGGTGGAGGTCCACAGGGACCCCCCTGCTGCCATATAGTAGGGTTGGCATCTTACTTAATTTGCATAACTAATTATATATGCGTGACTTCACAGGATATAAATACATATGCGGAGAATATTCCGACCCCTATAACCTTATTATTTCTCCGTATACGGGGCTGTATGAGCGCTAATTTTTGCACCGTAACCTGTAGTAAGGGTATGTTCACACGGAGGATTTTACGCAATTCTGCAGAAATTCTGCAGAATTTCTGCGTTTTCAGAACACAGAATTCAGCCGAAATTCCAGCCCATTGATTTCAGCGGAATTCCGCAAATTATAAGGCTGGTCTTATATTTTTGCGGGATGCGGAAAGACAAATTTTTCGCGGAATCCCATTTAAATTAATTGTCAGTAAATTACGGCAGAATTATTCCATCCCGCACGGAAATTCCGCCCCATATTGCCTTAATTTACGGCAGTTGCGCCATTTGTATGGACACAGCTTGCTTATGAAATGAGTGACGCTTCACTCCCCCCCCCCCCCCCCCAGGCATGCTGGGAAATCCAAAGTAAGAAGAGTCGCAGAATCGGGGTGCCCCCAAATATATGGCCGTCTCTGACCTCACCGCACAGCAATCCGCGCCGGTCACCACATAACAATGGCGGCTCAATCAGAAGCGTATTAATAGACGGTATTAATAGACGCGCCGTTGTTGCCTAGACGCGGAGTTACTCTTTACTCACTCTCCAACGCCTCGAGCTCACGTTCAAAAGGCGGCCTGACATTAAACGCGCCGGCGAACACAAAGCGGCGACTCATCCGTTCCGCACACTGCGCCGCTTTCACTGGGATCTCCGAGGTCCTGATAAACAAAGGCCAAAAAGACGAGAAGCAAAACAAACTCCCTTCCCCCCCCATTGGAGCATTATGGAGGCCGCTCGGAGAGGATCCCCGGAGCCCCCAGAGATGCCCTCGGGCCCTTCCGCTGTGGGTTTTATCAGGGCCAAATGTTACACAAAGCTTTCTCTGTCCGCCCGCCGCTGTCTGTCTGTCTGTCTACACAGTTTTCACAGACAGCGGTAGACGGCGGCCCCGGCTCGGACAGCGTTATGTTAGAAAACTTCCAACAATGGCTCCATTCAGAGCGGAGGACCCCCGAGCCCGGGCCCGCAGGAGGAAGCTGGGGCCGGATATGAGCCGCGGCCCTTGGGATGAGAGGGAACTCGTACCTATAAAATGTGCAAACTATTGGTTTTACCCCCAAAATAGAAGCTTTAAAGGGGTACTCCGGTGGACAACTTTTTATTTTTTATATATATATATATATATATTTTTATCAACTGGTGCCAGAAAGTTAAACAGATTTGTAAATCTTAATCCTTCCAGTATTTATTCGCTGCTGAATACTACATAGGAAATTATTTTCTTTTTGGAACACAGAGCTCTCTGCTGACATCACGAGCACAGTGCTCTCTGCTGACATCTCTGTCCATTTCAAGAACTGCCCGGAGTAGGAGAAAATCCCCATAGCAAACATATGCTGCTCGGGACAGTTCCTAAAAATGGACAGAGGTGTCAGCAGAGAGCACTGTGCTCATGATGTCAGCAGAGAGCTCTGTGTTCATGATGTCAGCAGAGAGCTCTGTGTTCCAAAAAGAAAAGAATTTCCTCTGTAGTATTCAGCAGCTAATAAGTACTGAAAAGATTAAGATTTTTTAATAGAAGTAATTTACAAATCTGTTTAATTTTCTGGCACCAGTTGATTTAAAAAAAAAAAAAAACGTTTTCCACGGGAGTAGCCCTCTTAATCCTTCCAATACTTATTAGCTGCTGAATACTACAGAGGAAATTATTTTCTTTTTGGAACACAGAGCTCTCTGCTGACATCTCTGTCCATTTCAAGAACTGTCCAGAGTAGGAGAAAATCCCCATAGCAAACATATGCTGCTCTGGACAGTTCCTAAAAATGGACAGAGATGTCAGCAGAGAGCACTGTGGTCGTGATGTCAGCAGAGAGCTCTGTGTTCCAAAAAGAAAATAATTTCCTCTGTAGTATTCAGCAGCTAATAAGTACTGGAAGGATTAAGATTTTTTTTAATAGAAGTAATTTACAAATCTGTAAAATTTTCTGGCACCAGTTGATAAAAAATAAATAAATAAAAGTTTTCCACCGGAGTACCCCTTTAAATCTCAGATTGGTAATGAAAACCGGAGCAGGGGCCACCCAGACCGAATCAGGGGCCCCGAAGGCGGAACTAACAGGTCATTTCAATGGCAGATGTCAGCCCCTGGGGCACTGAAGGGGTTAATGAGGCTTTTGATGCGAGCAGCTGAAGGGGTTAATGTGGCTTTCTGGCACAGAAGGGTAATAGGTCTGAATGGCGTCTAATCAGCGCAGTCTGTGCCCGGGAGGCCTCCGCCGCCGTGGAGTGCGCCACTTTGCATCTCTTATTTTCCTTACTGTTCTATCATAATGTGATTTAGCCAAGTGTGAAAAAAAAAGGAAAAAAAACACCCAAAAAAACACTACAGGATAAAGTGGCGCCATTTCTCCAGGTAAAGATTCAGCTTCAGATGTGATTAGGAAACACACACGGAATGTCAAACACCGCGAGCCCCTGAAATAAAAAAATAAATAAAAAACGAAAGTCGCAAACTGGTGCGTGAAGATGAGAAGGAACCAGGGGAGCGGGGAAGGGAAAAAATACCGGAAAAGTCATTAAAAACAACAACAAAAATATTCCGGAGGAACGAGAACCATGAATTATTAATCCGTATCGCAGAAAACCGCCGCTCACCTCGCCGCACCTGCGTTCAGCCGACCGCCAGAGCAGAACGTGTCGCCTTTTTTTTTTCATGGAGATTTAGAAATTAAGATGAAAATGAGACGGAAAAGAGAAGGATGAGATAAATGCAGCATCTGCGCCATATGGCGGTAATATGGTGATAAGTGTTCTATATGGAGGCTAATAGTGTCTATGGAAGTGGTCTTCAACCTGCGGACCTCCAGATGTTGCAAAACTACAACTCCCAGCATGCCGGGACAGCCGTTGGCTGTCCGGGCATGCTGGGAGTTGTAGTTTTGCAACATCTGGAGGTCCGCAGGTTGGAGACCACTGGTCTATGGTAATGATGTGGTGCCCTGTAGTGACTGGTATATGGTGGTATTTATGACTTATCTATGGAGTAGGATACAGTATATGGCGGCTTAGTAGTGACCGGTATATGGTGGTATTCATGACTTATCTCTGGAGTAGGATACAGGATATGACGGCTTAGTAGTGACCGGTATATGGTGGTATTTATAACGTATCTATGGAGTAGGATACAGGATATGGCGGCTTAGTAGTGACTGGTATATGGTGGTATTTATGACTTATCTATGGAGTAGGATAGCAGGATATGGCGGCTTAGTAGTGACCGGTATATGGTGGTATTCATGACTTATCTCTGGAGTAGGATACAGTATATGACGGCTTAGTAGTGACCGGTATATGGTGGTATTCATGACTTATCTCTGGAGTAGGATACAGGATATGGCGGCTTAGTAGTGACCGGTATATGGTGGTATTTATAACGTATCTATGGAGTAGGATAACAGTATATGGCGACTTAGTAGTGACTGGTATATGGTGGTATTCATGACTTATCTATGGAGTAGGATAACAGTATATGGCGGCTTAGTAGTGACCGGTATATGGTGGTATTCATGACTTATCTATGGAGTAGGATAACAGTATATGACGGCTTAGTAGTGACCGGTATATGGTGGTATTCATGACTTATCTCTGGAGTAGGATACAGGATATGGCGGCTTAGTAGTGACCGGTATATGGTGGTATTCATGACTTATCTCTGGAGTAGGATACAGGATATGACGGCTTAGTAGTGACCGGTATATGGTGGTATTTATAACGTATCTATGGAGTAGGATAACAGTATATGGCGACTTAGTAGTGACTGGTATATGGTGGTATTCATGACTTATCTATGGAGTAGGATAACAGTATATGGCGGCTTAGTAGTGACTGGTATATGGTGGTATTCATGACTTATCTATGGAGTAGGATACAGGATATGGCGGCTTAGTAGTGACCGGTATATGGTGGTATTCATGACTTATCTCTGGAGTAGGATACAGGATATGACGGCTTAGTAGTGACCGGTATATGGTGGTATTCATGACTTATCTCTGGAGTAGGATACAGGATATGGCGGCTTAGTAGTGACCGGTATATGGTGGTATTTATAACGTATCTATGGAGTAGGATAACAGTATATGGCGACTTAGTAGTGACTGGTATATGGTGGTATTCATGACTTATCTATGGAGTAGGATAACAGTATATGGCGGCTTAGTAGTGACCGGTATATGGTGGTATTCATGACTTATCTATGGAGTAGGATACAGTATATGGCGGCTTAGTAGTGACTGGTATATGGTGGTATTTATAACTTATCTATGGAGTAGGATACAGTATATGGCGGCTTAGTAGTGACTGGTATATGGTGGTATTTATAACTTATCTATGGAGTAGGATACAGTATATGGCGGCTTAGTGGTGACTGGTGTGGAGGTAATGATTGGTACTGGATATAGCAGATAAATGTTCCTGTTTCACCATATACGAAGCATTTAACATTATGCAAGTAAGTCCCAATGCGTTTCTCTGAACCATAATGTCCACTTCCTCAGGGGACATATATAAAAACATATATGTATGTGTGGATAATACAATAGATAAAAAGGTACATATGGTTACTCCACAGCATATGGTGTCCTGTCTCATATCGTTATATCTATTGACTTATTAATCATATGTGTGTTTGTATTTATGTCCCCTGAGGAAGCATTCATTACGGTTCGCAGAAACATGCTGAGATTTTCTTTCATAATGCTATGATATGTTCTATATAGTGGCACATTGTGATGTCTATGGTAACCTAAAATATATGGCAATGTAGTGACTGGTATATAGCGGTAGGTATGACTTGTCTATGATGACATCATAGTGATAGGTACTGTATATAGCGGCACAGTTGTGATGTGACTGTGGTTATTGGCATACACGGGTACAATAAGAACCGACAGCATCATGATGGGCAGCATTGTGGTAATTGTACTGTATACAGAGCCAAGATAATATACCGAATATAACAGCATAATGGCCCCACTATGTAACATTAACCTTGTAGATGCCAGGGAATGTTTGGGCACAGACCTCACTAGGCCTATAATAGGTATCCAGGCGTAACCCGCCGCACACCTCCGAATCTGAGAAAGGAAAGAGAAGTATAACCCCCTCCGGATCCAGGTGCGCGGCGCCTCCTCCCACATCCTATAACGCACATGGATCTCGCCTGCGGCAGAAGAACACGAATAGTTGGCAGGAGAGGAAACGTCTCCTCACAGGAGCAGATGGAATTTCCAAGATTCCAGGACGGTATGAAATCCATTTATGGTCGAGAACAGAACCGACCCCCCAGGGTCAAGACTATTACAAGGTTATTAAGTATTGTACTCTGGGGGCAACCATTCCCATACAACTGGTACGGGGGCAGGGGTGACCCCGATCACTGTATATAATCAGTATATAGAGCTGGCACAGAGGACAGGTAGGTCAGGGGTGACCCCGATCACTGTATATAATCAGTATATAGAGCTGGCACAGAGGACAGGTAGGTCAGGGGTGACCCCGATCACTGTATATAATCAGTATATAGAGCTGGCACAGAGGACAGGTAGGTCAGGGGTGACCCTGATCACTGTATATAATCAGTATATAGAGCTGGCACAGAGGACAGGTAGGTCAGGGGTGACCCCGATCACTGTATATTATCAGTATATAGAGCTGGCACAGAGGACAGGTAGGTCAGGGGTGACCCCGATCACTGTATATTATCAGTATATAGAGCTGGCACAGAGGACAGGTAGGTCAGGGGTGACCCTGATCACTGTATATAATCAGTATATAGAGCTGGCACAGAGGACAGGTAGGTCAGGGGTGACCCCGATCACTGTATATTATCAGTATATAGAGCTGGCACAGAGGACAGGTAGGTCAGGGGTGACCCCGATCACTGTATATTATCAGTATATAGAGCTGGCACAGAGGACAGGTAGGTCAGGGGTGACCCCGATCACTGTATATTATCAGTATATAGAGCTGGCACAGAGGACAGGTAGGTCAGGGGTGATCCCGATCACTGCATATAATCAGTATATAGAGCTGGCACAGAGGACAGGTAGGTCAGGGGTGACCCCGATCACTGTATATTATCAGTATATAGAGCTGGCACAGAGGACAGGTAGGTCAGGGGTGACCCCGATCACTGTATATTATCAGTATATAGAGCTGGCACAGAGGACAGGTAGGTCAGGGGTGATCCCGATCACTGTATATAATCAGTATATAGAGCTGGCACAGAGGACAGGTAGGTCAGGGGTGACCCCGATCACTGTATATAATCAGTATATAGAGCTGGCACAGAGGACAGGTAGGTCAGGGGTGACCCCGATCACTGTATATAATCAGTATATAGAGCTGGCACAGAGGACAGGTAGGTCAGGGGTGACCCCGATCACTGTATATAATCAGTATAAAGAGCTGGCACAGAGGACAGGTAGGTCAGGGGTGACCCCGATCACTGTATATAATCAGTATATAGAGCTGGCACAGAGGACAGGTAGGTCAGGGGTGACCCCGATCACTGTATATGATCAGTATATAGAGCTGGCACAGAGGACAGGTAGGTCAGGGGTGACCTCGATCACTGTATATAATCAGTATATAGAGCTGGCACAGAGGACAGGTAGGTCAGGGGTGACCCCGATCACTGTATATAATCAGTATATACAGCTGGCACAGAGGACAGGTAGGTCAGGGGTGACCCCGATCACTGTATATAATCAGTATATAGAGCTGGCACAGAGGACAGGTAGGTCAGGGGTGACCCCGATCACTGTATATTATCAGTATATAGAGCTGGCACAGAGGACAGGTAGGTCAGGGGTGACCCCGATCACTGTATATGATCAGTATATAGAGCTGGCACAGAGGACAGGTAGGTCAGGGGTGACCCCGATCACTGTATATAATCAGTATATAGAGCTGGCACAGAGGACAGGTAGGTCAGGGGTGACCCCGATCACTGTATATAATCAGTATATAGAGCTGGCACAGAGGACAGGTAGGTCAGGGGTGACCCCGATCACTGTATATAATCAGTATATAGAGCTGGCACAGAGGACAGGTAGGTGAGGGGTGACCCCGATCACTGTATATAATCAGTATATAGAGCTGGCACAGAGGACAGGTAGGTCAGGGGTGACCCCGATCACTGTATATAATCAGTATATAGAGCTGGCACAGAGGACAGTTAGGTCAGGGTGACCCCGATCACTGTATATAATCAGTATATAGAGCTGGCACAGAGGACAGGTAGGTCAGGGGTGACCCCGATCACTGTATATAATCAGTATATAGAGCTGGCACAGAGGACAGGTAGGTCAGGGGTGACCCCGATCACTGTATATAATCAGTATATAGAGCTGGCACAGAGGACAGGTAGGTCAGGGGTGACCCCGATCACTGTATATAATCAGTATATAGAGCTGGCACAGAGGACAGGTAGGTCAGGGGTGACCCCGATCACTGTATATAATCAGTATATAGAGCTGGCACAGAGGACAGGTAGGTCAGGGGTGACCCCGATCACTGTATATAATCAGTATATAGAGCTGGCACAGAGGACAGGTAGGTCAGGGGTGACCCCGATCACTGTATATAATCAGTATATAGAGCTGGCACAGAGGACAGGTAGGTCAGGGGTGACCCTGATCACTGTATATTATCAGTATATAGAGCTGGCACAGAGGACAGGTAGGTCAGGGGTGACCCCGATCACTGTATAATATCAGTATATAGAGCTGGCACAGAGGATAGGTAGGTCAGGGGTGACCCCGATCACTGTATATTATCAGTATATAGAGCTGGCACAGAGGACAGGTAGGTCAGGGGTGACCCCGGTCACTGTATATAATCAGTATATAGAGCTGGCACAGAGGACAGGTAGGTCAGGGGTGACCCCGATCACTGTATATAATCAGTATATAGAGCTGGCACAGAGGACAGGTAGGTCAGGGGTGACCCCAATCACTGTATATAATCAGTATATAGAGCTGGCACAGAGGACAGGTAGGTCAGGGGTGACCCCGATCACTGTATATAATCAGTATATAGAGCTGGCACAGAGGACAGGTAGGTCAGGGGTGACCCCGGTCACTGTATATAATCAGTATATAGAGCTGGCACAGAGGACAGGTAGGTCAGGGGTGACTCCGATCACTGTATATAATCAGTATATAGAGCTGGCACAGAGGACAGGTAGGTCAGGGGTGACCCCGATCACTGTATATAATCAGTATATAGAGCTGGCACAGAGGACAGTTAGGTCAGGGGTGACCCCGATCACTGTATATAATCAGTATATAGAGCTGGCACAGAGGACAGTTAGGTCAGGGTGACCCCGATCACTGTATATAATCAGTATATAGAGCTGGCACAGAGGACAGGTAGGTCAGGGGTGACCCCGATCACTGTATAATATCAGTATATAGAGCTGGCACAGAGGATAGGTAGGTCAGGGGTGACCCCGATCACTGTATATAATCAGTATATAGAGCTGGCACAGAGGACAGGTAGGTCAGGGGTGACCCCGATCACTGTATATAATCAGTATATAGAGCTGGCACAGAGGACAGGTAGGTCAGGGGTGACCCCGATCAATGTATAATATCAGTATATAGAGCTGGCACAGAGGATAGGTAGGTCAGGGGTGACCCCGATCACTGTATATAATCAGTATATAGAGCTGGCACAGAGGACAGGTAGGTCAGGGGTGACCCCGATCACTGTATATGATCAGTATATAGAGCTGGCACAGAGGACAGGTAGGTCAGGGGTGACCCCGATCACTGTATATTATCAGTATATAGAGCTGGCACAGAGGACAGGTAGGTCAGGGGTGACCCCGATCACTGTATATGATCAGTATATAGAGCTGGCACAGAGGACAGGTAGGTCAGGGGTGACCTCGATCACTGTATATAATCAGTATATAGAGCTGGCACAGAGGACAGGTAGGTCAGGGGTGACCCCGATCACTGTATATAATCAGTATATACAGCTGGCACAGAGGACAGGTAGGTCAGGGGTGACCCCGATCACTGTATATAATCAGTATATAGAGCTGGCACAGAGGACAGGTAGGTCAGGGGTGACCCCGATCACTGTATATTATCAGTATATAGAGCTGGCACAGAGGACAGGTAGGTCAGGGGTGACCCCGATCACTGTATATAATCAGTATATAGAGCTGGCACAGAGGACAGGTAGGTCAGGGGTGACCCCGATCACTGTATATAATCAGTATATAGAGCTGGCACAGAGGACAGGTAGGTCAGGGGTGACCCCGATCACTGTATATAATCAGTATATAGAGCTGGCACAGAGGACAGGTAGGTCAGGGGTGACCCCGATCACTGTATATAATCAGTATATAGAGCTGGCACAGAGGACAGGTAGGTCAGGGGTGACCCCGATCACTGTATATAATCAGTATATAGAGCTGGCACAGAGGACAGGTAGGTCAGGGGTGACCCCGATCACTGTATATAATCAGTATATAGAGCTGGCACAGAGGACAGGTAGGTCAGGGGTGACCCTGATCACTGTATATTATCAGTATATAGAGCTGGCACAGAGGACAGGTAGGTCAGGGGTGACCCCGGTCACTGTATATAATCAGTATATAGAGCTGGCACAGAGGACAGGTAGGTCAGGGGTGACCCCGATCACTGTATATAATCAGTATATAGAGCTGGCACAGAGGACAGGTAGGTCAGGGGTGACCCCAATCACTGTATATAATCAGTATATAGAGCTGGCACAGAGGACAGGTAGGTCAGGGGTGACCCCGATCACTGTATATAATCAGTATATAGAGCTGGCACAGAGGACAGGTAGGTCAGGGGTGACTCCGATCACTGTATATAATCAGTATATAGAGCTGGCACAGAGGACAGGTAGGTCAGGGGTGACCCCGATCACTGTATATAATCAGTATATAGAGCTGGCACAGAGGACAGTTAGGTCAGGGGTGACCCCGATCACTGTATATAATCAGTATATAGAGCTGGCACAGAGGACAGTTAGGTCAGGGTGACCCCGATCACTGTATATAATCAGTATATAGAGCTGGCACAGAGGAAAGGTAGGTCAGGGGTGACCCCGATCACTGTATATTATCAGTATATAGAGCTGGCACAGAGGATAGGTAGGTCAGGGGTGACCCCGATCACTGTATATAATCAGTATATAGAGCTGGCACAGAGGACAGGTAGGTCAGGGGTGACCCCGATCACTGTATATAATCAGTATATAGAGCTGGCACAGAGGACAGGTAGGTCAGGGGTGACCCCGATCAATGTATAATATCAGTATATAGAGCTGGCACAGAGGATAGGTAGGTCAGGGGTGACCCCGATCACTGTATATAATCAGTATATAGAGCTGGCACAGAGGACAGGTAGGTCAGGGGTGACCCCAATCACTGTATATAATCAGTATATAGAGCTGGCACAGAGGACAGGTAGGTCAGGGGTGACCCCGATCACTGTATAATATCAGTATATAGAGCTGGCACAGAGGACAGGTAGGTCAGGGGTGACCCCGATCACTGTATATAATCAGTATATAGAGCTGGCACAGAGGACAGGTAGGTCAGGGGTGACCCCGATCACTGTATATTATCAGTATATAGAGCTGGCACAGAGGACAGGTAGGTCAGGGGTGACCCCGATCACTGTATATAATCAGTATATAGAGCTGGCACAGAGGACAGGTAGGTCAGGGGTGACCCCGATCACTGTATATTATCAGTATATAGAGCTGGCACAGAGGACAGGTAGGTCAGGGGTGACCCCGATCACTGTATATAATCAGTATATAGAGCTGGCACAGAGGACAGGTAGGTCAGGGGTGACCCCGATCATTGTATATTATCAGTATAAAGAGCTGGCACAGAGGACAGGTAGGTCAGGGGTGACCCCGATCACTGTATAATATCAGTATATAGAGCTGGCACAGAGGATAGGTAGGTCAGGGGTGACCCCAACCACTGTATATAATCAGTATATAGAGCTGGCACAGAGGACAGGTAGGTCAGGGGTGACCCCGATCACTGTATATAATCAGTATATAGAGCTGGCACAGAGGACAGGTAGGTCAGGGGTGACCCCGATCACTGTATATGATCAGTATATAGAGCTGGCACAGAGGACAGGTAGGTCAGGGGTGACCCCAATCACTGTATATAATCAGTATAGAGAGCTGGCACAGAGGACAGGTAGGTCAGGGGTGACCCCGATCACTGTATATTATCAGTATATAGAGCTGGCACAGAGGACAGGTAGGTCGGGGGTGACCCCAATCCCTGTATATAATCAGTATATAGAGCTGGCACAGAGGACAGGTAGGTCAGGGGTGACCCCGATCACTGTATATAATCAGTATATAGAGCTGGCACAAAGGACAGGTAGGTCAGGGGTGACCCCGATCACTGTATATAATCAGTATATAGAGCTGGCACAGAGGACAGGTAGGTCAGGGGTGACCCCGATCACTGTATACAATCAGTATATAGAGCTGGCACAGAGGACAGGTAGGTCAGGGGTGACCCCGATCACTGTATATGATCAGTATATAGAGCTGGCACAGAGGACAGGTAGGTCAGGGGTGACCCCGATCACTGTATATAATCAGTATATAGAGCTGGCACAGAGGACAGGTAGGTCAGGGGTGACCCCGATCACTGTATATGATCAGTATATAGAGCTGGCACAGAGGACAGGTAGGTCAGGGGTGACCCCGATCACTGTATATAATCAGTATATAGAGCTGGCACAGAGGACAGGTAGGTCAGGGGTGACCCCAATCACTGTATATTATCAGTATATAGAGCTGGCACAGAGGATAGGTAGGTCAGGGGTGACCCCGATCACTGTATATAATCAGTATATAGAGCTGGCACAGAGGACAGGTAGGTCAGGGGTGACCCCGATCACTGTATATAATCAGTATATAGAGCTGGCACAGAGGACAGGTAGGTCAGGGGTGACCCCGATCACTGTATATAATCAGTATATAGAGCTGGCACAGAGGACAGGTAGGTCAGGGGTGACCCCGATCACTGTATATATTCAGTATATAGAGCTGGCACAGAGGACAGGTAGGTCAGGGGTGACCCCGATCACTGTATATAATCAGTATATAGAGCTGGCACAGAGGACAGGTAGGTCAGGGGTGACCCCGATCACTGTATATAATCAGTATATAGAGCTGGCACAGAGGACAGGTAGGTCAGGGGTGACCCTGATCACTGTATATAATCAGTATATAGAGCTGGCACAGAGGACAGGTAGGTCAGGGGTGACCCCGATCACTGTATATTATCAGTATATAGAGCTGGCACAGAGGACAGGTAGGTCAGGGGTGACCCCGATCACTGTATATTATCAGTATATAGAGCTGGCACAGAGGACAGGTAGGTCAGGGGTGACCCCGATCACTGTATATTATCAGTATATAGAGCTGGCACAGAGGACAGGTAGGTCAGGGGTGACCCTGATCACTGTATATAATCAGTATATAGAGCTGGCACAGAGGACAGGTAGGTCAGGGGTGACCCCGATCACTGTATATAATCAGTATATAGAGCTGGCACAGAGGACAGGTAGGTCAGGGGTGACCCCGATCACTGTATATTATCAGTATATAGAGCTGGCACAGAGGACAGGTAGGTCAGGGGTGACCCCGATCACTGTATATTATCAGTATATAGAGCTGGCACAGAGGACAGGTAGGTCAGGGGTGACCCCGATCACTGTATATTATCAGTATATAGAGCTGGCACAGAGGACAGGTAGGTCAGGGGTGACCCTGATCACTGTATATAATCAGTATATAGAGCTGGCACAGAGGACAGGTAGGTCAGGGGTGACCCCGATCACTGTATATTATCAGTATATAGAGCTGGCACAGAGGACAGGTAGGTCAGGGGTGACCCTGATCACTGTATATAATCAGTATATAGAGCTGGCACAGAGGACAGGTAGGTCAGGGGTGACCCCGATCACTGTATATTATCAGTATATAGAGCTGGCACAGAGGACAGGTAGGTCAGGGGTGACCCCGATCACTGTATATTATCAGTATATAGAGCTGGCACAGAGGACAGGTAGGTCAGGGGTGACCCCGATCACTGTATATTATCAGTATATAGAGCTGGCACAGAGGACAGGTAGGTCAGGGGTGATCCCGATCACTGCATATAATCAGTATATAGAGCTGGCACAGAGGACAGGTAGGTCAGGGGTGACCCCGATCACTGTATATTATCAGTATATAGAGCTGGCACAGAGGACAGGTAGGTCAGGGGTGACCCCGATCACTGTATATAATCAGTATATAGAGCTGGCACAGAGGACAGGTAGGTCAGGGGTGACCCCGATCACTGTATATAATCAGTATATAGAGCTGGCACAGAGGACAGGTAGGTCAGGGGTGACCCCGATCACTGTATATAATCAGTATATAGAGCTGGCACAGAGGACAGGTAGGTCAGGGGTGACCCCGATCACTGTATATAATCAGTATATAGAGCTGGCACAGAGGACAGGTAGGTCAGGGGTGACCCCGATCACTGTATTTAATCAGTATATAGAGCTGGCACAGAGGACAGGTAGGTCAGGGTGATCCCGATCACTGTATACAATCAGTATATAGAGCTGGCACAGAGGACAGGTAGGTCAGGGGTGACCCCGATCACTGTATAATATCAGTATATAGAGCTGGCACAGAGGATAGGTAGGTCAGGGGTGACCCCGATCACTGTATATAATCAGTATATAGAGCTGGCACAGAGGACAGGTAGGTCAGGGGTGACCCCGATCACTGTATATAATCAGTATATAGAGCTGGCACAGAGGACCGGTAGGTCAGGGGTGACCCCGATCACTGTAAATAATCAGTATATAGAGCTGGCACAGAGGACAGGTAGGTCAGGGGTGACCCCGATCACTGTATATAATCAGTATATAGAGCTGGCACAGAGGACAGTTAGGTCAGGGTGACCCCGATCACTGTATACAATCAGTATATAGAGCTGGCACAGAGGACAGGTAGGTCAGGGGTGACCCCGATCACTGTATAATATCAGTATATAGAGCTGGCACAGAGGATAGGTAGGTCAGGGGTGACCCCGATCACTGTATATAATCAGTATATAGAGCTGGCACAGAGGACAGGTAGGTCAGGGGTGACCCCGATCACTGTATATAATCAGTATATAGAGCTGGCACAGAGGACAGGTAGGTCAGGGGTGACCCCGATCACTGTATAATATCAGTATATAGAGCTGGCACAGAGGATAGGTAGGTCAGGGGTGACCCCGATCACTGTATATAATCAGTATATAGAGCTGGCACAGAGGACAGGTAGGTCAGGGGTGACCCCGATCACTGTATATAATCAGTATATAGAGCTGGCACAGAGGACAGGTAGGTCAGGGGTGACCCCGATCACTGTATAATATCAGTATATAGAGCTGGCACAGAGGACAGGTAGGTCAGGGGTGACCCCGATCACTGTATATAATCAGTATATAGAGCTGGCACAGAGGACAGGTAGGTCAGGGGTGACCCCGATCACTGTATATTATCAGTATATAGAGCTGGCACAGAGGACAGGTAGGTCAGGGGTGACCCCGATCACTGTATATAATCAGTATATAGAGCTGGCACAGAGGACAGGTAGGTCAGGGGTGACCCCGATCACTGTATATTATCAGTATATAGAGCTGGCACAGAGGACAGGTAGGTCAGGGGTGACCCCGATCACTGTATATAATCAGTATATAGAGCTGGCACAGAGGACAGGTAGGTCAGGGGTGACCCCGATCATTGTATATTATCAGTATAAAGAGCTGGCACAGAGGACAGGTAGGTCAGGGGTGACCCCGATCACTGTATATAATCAGTATATAGAGCTGGCACAGAGGACAGGTAGGTCAGGGGTGACCCCGATCATTGTATATTATCAGTATAAAGAGCTGGCACAGAGGACAGGTAGGTCAGGGGTGACCCCGATCACTGTATATAATCAGTATATAGAGCTGGCACAGAGGACAGGTAGGTCAGGGGTGACCCCGATCATTGTATATTATCAGTATAAAGAGCTGGCACAGAGGACAGGTAGGTCAGGGGTGACCCCGATCACTGTATAATATCAGTATATAGAGCTGGCACAGAGGATAGGTAGGTCAGGGGTGACCCCGACCACTGTATATAATCAGTATATAGAGCTGGCACAGAGGACAGGTAGGTCAGGGGTGACCCCGATCACTGTATATAATCAGTATATAGAGCTGGCACAGAGGACAGGTAGGTCAGGGGTGACCCCGATCACTGTATATGATCAGTATATAGAGCTGGCACAGAGGAGAGGTAGGTCAGGGGTGACCCCGATCACTGTATATAATCAGTATATAGAGCTGGCACAGAGGACAGGTAGGTCAGGGGTGACCCCGATCACTGTATATGATCAGTATATAGAGCTGGCACAGAGGACAGGTAGGTCAGGGGTGACCCCGATCACTGTATATAATCAGTATATAGAGCTGGCACAGAGGACAGGTAGGTCAGGGGTGACCCCGATCACTGTATAATATCAGTATATAGAGCTGGCACAGAGGACAGGTAGGTCAGGGGTGACCCCGATCACTGTATATAATCAGTATATAGAGCTGGCACAGAGGACAGGTAGGTCAGGGGTGACCCCGATCACTGTATACAATCAGTATATAGAGCTGGCACAGAGGATAGAGTAGGTCAGGGGTGACCCCGATCACTGTATATAATCAGTATATAGAGCTGGCACAGAGGACAGGTAGGTCAGGGGTGACCCCGATCACTGTATACAATCAGTATATAGAGCTGGCACAGAGGACAGGTAGGTCAGGGGTGACCCCGATCACTGTATACAATCAGTATATAGAGCTGGCACAGAGGACAGGTAGGTCAGGGGTGACCCCGATCACTGTATATAATCAGTATATAGAGCTGGCACAGAGGACAGGTAGGTCAGGGGTGACCCCGATCACTGTATATAATCAGTATATAGAGCTGGCACAGAGGACAGGTAGGTCAGGGGTGACCCCGATCACTGTATAATATCAGTATATAGAGCTGGCACAGAGGATAGGTAGGTCAGGGGTGACCCCGATCACTGTATATAATCAGTATATAGAGCTGGCACAGAGGACAGGTAGGTCAGGGGTGACCCCGATCACTGTATACAATCAGTATATAGAGCTGGCACAGAGGACAGGTAGGTCAGGGGTGACCCCGATCACTGTATATAATCAGTATATAGAGCTGGCACAGAGGACAGGTAGGTCAGGGGTGACCCCAATCACTGTATATAATCAGTATATAGATCTTGCACAGAGGACAGGTAGGTCAGGGGTGACCCCGATCACTGTATATAATCAGTATATAGAGCTGGCACAGAGGACAGGTAGGTCAGGGGTTACCCCGATCACTGTATATAATCAGTATATAGAGCTGGCACAGAGGACAGGTAGGTCAGGGGTGACCCCGATCACTGTATATAATCAGCATATAGAGCTGGCACAGAGGACAGGTAGGTCAGGGGTGACCCCGATCACTGTATATAATCAGTATATAGAGCTGGCACAGAGGACAGGTAGGTCAGGGGTGACCCCGATCACTGTATATTATCAGTATATAGAGCTGGCACAGAGGATAGGTAGGTCAGGGGTGACCCCGATCACTGTATATAATCAGCATATAGAGCTGGCACAGAGGACAGGTAGGTCAGGGGTGACCCCGATCACTGTATATAATCAGTATATAGAGCTGGCACAGAGGACAGGTAGGTCAGGGGTGACCCCGATCACTGTATATAATCAGTATATAGAGCTGGCACAGAGGACAGGTAGGTCAGGGGTGACCCCGATCACTGTATATAATCAGTATATAGAGCTGGCACAGAGGACAGGTAGGTCAGGGGTGACCCCGATCACTGTATATAATCAGTATATAGAGCTGGCACAGAGGACAGGTAGGTCAGGGGTGACCCCGATCACTGTATATAATCAGTATATAGAGCTGGCACAGAGGACAGGTAGGTCAGGGGTGACCCCGATCATTGTATATTATCAGTATATAGAGCTGGCACAGAGGATAGGTAGGTCAGGGGTGACCCCGATCACTGTATATAATCAGCATATAGAGCTGGCACAGAGGACAGGTAGGTCAGGGGTGACCCCGATCACTGTGTATAATCAGTATATAGAGCTGGCACAGAGGACAGGTAGGTCCTGCAATAATCCCCCCCCCCCCCCCCCCCGAAGGCCGAAGATACAATGATGCAATCACAACAGTAAATTAACCTGTAAACTCCACAAATAATCAATGAGACGTCCATATAACAAGTGTTCACAGTCTTGTAGCTCGTAAGCAGCAGCGCAGAACCGGTTACACGTACGAGCAACAAGACCGCGCGGAGCCGCAGCGCAAATCAATAGAAACTAATCCTGGAACGTCCCATCTGACAGGTCTGAGGTCTGTCTCCAGCTGGTGCAAAACTACAACTCCCAGCATGCCCGGACAGCCAACGGCTGTCCTGGCATGCTGGGAGTTGTGGTTTTGCCATATCTGGTTAGCTGTCCAGGCATGCTGGGAGTTGTAGTTTTGCAATATCTGATTGGCTGTCCAGGCATGCTGGGAGTTGTAGTTTTGCAATATCTGGTTGGCTGTCCAGGCATGCTGGGAGTGGTAGTTTTGCAATATCCAATTGGCTGTCTGGGCATGCTGGGAGTTGTAGTTTTGCAATATCTAATTGGTTGTCTGGGCATGCTGGGAGTTGTAGTTTTGCAATATCTAATTGGCTGTCCGGGCATGCTGGGAGTTGTAGTTTTGCAATATGATTGGTTGTCCGGGCATGCTGGGAGTTGTAGTTTCGCAATATCTCCTTGGCTATCCGGGCATGCTAGGTCTTGTAGTATTGCATTATCGGACTGGCTGTCTAGGTTGGGAGTTGTAGTATTGCAATATCTGATTGGCTGTCCGGGCATGCTGTGATTTGTAGTTTTACTATATTTAATTGGCTGTCCAGGTTTGCTGGGAGTTGCTGTTTTTTAATATCCTATTTATCTATCATGGCATGCTGGGAGTTGTAGTTTTTTTAATAGCTGATTATTTGTCCGGGCATACTGGGAATTGTAGTTTTATTTAATATTTAATTGACTGTCTGGGCATGCTGGGAGCTGTAGTTTTGCAGTATCTGATTGGCTGGTGGGACATGCTGGGAGTTGTAGTTTAGCAGTATCTGATTGGCTGGTGGGACATGCTGGGAGTTGTAGTTTTGCAGTATCTGATTGGCTGGCTGGACATGCTGGGAGTTGTAGTTTTGCAGTATCTGATTGGCTGGCTGGACATGCTGGGAGTTGTAGTTTTGCAGTATCTGATTGGCTGGCTGGACATGCTGGGAGTTGTAGTTTTGCAGTATGTGATTGGCTGGCTGGACATACTGGGAGTTGTAGTTTTGCAGTATCTGATTGGCTGGCTGGACATGCTGGGAGATGTAGTTTTGCAGTATGTGATTGGCTGGCTGGACATGCTGGGAGATGTAGTTTTGCAGTATGTGATTGGCTGGCTGGACATGCTGGGAGTTGAGGTGGCAGTCCCCTCCATGTCCAGCAGCCGAATGACACCCTGCACCGCCATAAATACAGAGCGCAATCACTTGGCGCCCCCCCGCAGCCCATTACCGGGGGTGACAAATAAGGCAATCTAGGCAGAGGAGAAGCCAGTCACTTAGCCGGCCTGGTAATGGCTTTGTTCTCTACTCAGCAGAACATTACGGCAGAGATATATGGCGCGGTGGATTATATGGCGCCAGGTTCCAGTGACTTCACATTCACCCCAAAAATAATCCTACGGCCAAGACATAAGATGGTCTCCGTGTTCCCAATTATCTGGCCGACCCGGGGTCAGGCTGGGGAGGGATTCACTATTTTCATGACAAATCTGGGATTCGCAGTTAAACGTTCGAGCGTCTGAATAATGTAGAGCGCAGCCGCACATCGGAGAACGCAATGAGGGCGCCGGATTATTACAGGGCGGATATTCAGCCGGGACCCGGCCTCTGTATAAGAGAGACTTCATATATACAGGAGAACAAGGTCCGGGACCCTAAAGGGGGATCCCAAGAGTAAACGATATAGCCTATCAGGATAGCCGATTGGTGGGGGTCCGACTGATGCTCTATTCATTCTCTGGAAAATTCCAAACATTGCAGAACTCGAATGGAGCGGAGGCCGAGCATAGACTGAATGGAGTGGAGGCCGAGCATAGACTGAATGGAGTGGAGGCCGAGCATAGACTGAATGGAGCGGAGGCCGAGCATAGACTGAATGGAGTGGAGGCCGAGCATAGACTGAATGGAGCGGAGGTCGAGCATAGACTGAATGGAGCGGAGGCCGAGCATAGACTGAATGGAGTGGAGGCCGAGCATAGACTGAATGGAGTGGAGGCCGAGCATAGACTGAATGGAGCGGAGGCCGAACATAGACTGAATGGAGTGGAGGCTGAGCATAGACTGAATGGAGCGGAGGCCGAGCATAGACTGAATGGAGTGGAGGCCGAGCATAGACTGAATGGAGTGGAGGCCGAGCATAGACTGAATGGAGCGGAGGCCGAACATAGACTGAATGGAGTGGAGGCTGAGCATAGACTGAATGGAGCGGAGGCCGAGCATAGACTGAATGGAGTGGAGGCCGAGCATAGACTGAATGGAGCGGAGGCCGAGCATAGACTGAATGGAGTGGAGGCCGAGCATAGACTGAATGGAGCGGAGGCCGAGCATAGACTGAATGGAGTGGAGGCCGAGCATAGACTGAATGGAGCGGAGGCCGAGCATAGACTGAATGGAGCGGAGGCCGAGCATAGACTGAATGGAGTGGAGGCCGAGCATAGACTGAATGGAGCGGAGGCCGAGCATAGACTGAATGGAGTGGAGGCCGAGCATAGACTGAATGGAGCGGAGGCCGAGCATAGACTGAATGGAGTGGAGGCCGAGCATAGACTGAATGGAGCGGAGGCCGAGCATAGACTGAATGGAGCGGAGGCCGAGCATAGACTGAATGGAGCGGAGGCCGAGCATAGACTGAATGGAGCGGAGGCCGAGCATAGACTGAATGGAGCGGAGGCCGAGCATAGACTGAATGGAGCGGAGGCCGAGCATAGACTGAATGGAGCGGAGGCCGAGCATAGACTGAATGGAGTGGAGGCCGAGCATAGACTGAATGGAGTGGAGGCCGAGCATAGACTGAATGGAGTGGAGGCCGAGCATAGACTGAATGGAGCGGAGGCCGAGCATAGACTGAATGGAGTGGAGGCTGAGCATAGACTGAATGGAGCGGAGGTCGAGCATAGACTGAATGGAGTGGAGGCCGAGCATAGACTGAATGGAGCGGAGGTCGAGCATAGACTGAATGGAGCGGAGGCCGAGCATAGACCGAATGGAGTGGAGGCCGAGCATAGACTGAATGGAGTGGAGGCTGAGCATAGACTGAATGGAGTGAAGGCCGCGCATAGACTGAATGGAGCGGAGGCCGAGCATAGACTGAATGGAGTGGAGGCTGAGCATAGACTGAATGGAGTGAAGGCCGCGCATAGACTGAATGGAGTGGAGGCCGAGCATAGACTGAATGGAGCGGAGGCCGAGCATAGACTGAATGGAGTGGAGGCCGAGCATGGACTGAATGGAGTGGAGGCCGAGCATAGACTGAATGGAGCGGAGGCCGCGCTTAGATGGTGAATGGAATACGCATACTGGGAGTTGTAGTTTTCCAACAGCTCGTGGCACAATGATTAGGAAACACTGTACTAGTCAGGTGGTCTCGCCCAACCAGGGTGCCTCCAGCTGTTGCAAAGAAGAACTCCCAGCATGGCCGGACAGCCTTCGGTTGTCAGGTGAAGGAACTCTGGTTGGGAAACACTGGTGTAAGGCTAGGTTCAGACTACGGAATTTCCGCAGGAATTTTCGCTTTGAAATTTTCGGCATAAATTCCGCTTACTATAATGCACAGTGTAGTGAATGGTTTTCCGTTCACAAATTCACACTTCGGAATTTGTGAAGCGGAAAATCCGGATGAAAAATCCGCTAGAAAATTTCCGCCTGAAGAAAGGGGTTGCTCTTTCTTCAGGTGAAAATCCTAGCGGAACACATAGCAGTCTATAGGAGACTGCAGTGTCCGCGCGGTCCTAGCGCCGACTTATTCAGTCAGCGCAGGCAGAACTCGGAATCTCCGGGTGGAAATTTTCTGCCTGGAGATTCGGTAGTCTGAACCTGGCCTAAGGCTGCATGCACACCACGTTCTCACTATACAGGTGCCGGATCCGGCTGGGGGAGGGGAAAACCGTGCGCTCCCGTACCCAGCCAGACTGGCGCTGAAATCCATTGACTTTAATGAGCCGACCGGAGTCATCGTTTTACTTCGGGCTCATTTTTTTGTAGTTTACTACATTTTGAGGTCCGGTCAGAAAACCGGATAGTGCAAAGATTTGAACAGTTTTGTCCCAAAAATAGCTGCTGGCTTTCCGAGAATGCTGAGACTTGTAGTTCCAATATCAAACAAATGGAAACCATTTATAGGAATTTGCTGCGGCTTAAACATTGGCGCTGGCGGTAATGCGGAGATGGAGGAGAATGGTCGCCGGGCCGGTGATGAGTTATATGAACTGTGAGTGCGGTGAAATCTGTGGCGGATCTTTATAATCCCGCCGTAAGCATAAAGGTTGTAATTTACAATCAGCTCTTATTTTTCCGTAATGACTGTAGCGGGCGCCGGGGGAGGGGGAGAGCCGCGTTTTAAACATTTTCAGGTTTTAATTGCGGCGTTTCCAGCGATCGCGGCAGATTTCATGTTCCTTTTAGTTCGTTCCGGCTGCAAATAAAATGATAAGTTTTATAAGCTCCCAAGAGCCAATCCATAAAAATGTGCTCACTAGGGGGCGCCGCTCCAGATTCTGCACTTTTTCTCCCCAAAAGAAGATCCAGTTTTTTACTATTTTTTTTTTTTTACATTTTTTTTTTATATATTTTATTTACGTCAATGGCTAAAAATATGGGAAAAAAAGGCTGAGGTACGCAGACTGCGTCCGGCGGGAGTCCAGTAATCTTCGAGGACATTAAGTGGTGAGATCTGTGGGGTCTACGGCGGAGGAATCAGAGGAGACATGGATCTGCCGACTCCAATTACTGCGATAAGTAGAGGAATCGCCGTGGAGACGGACGCCATAATTCTAGGAGAATCTCCGGTGATCCCGCTGTGTATATACCAGAGACGCCGTTCAGGAGACGCTCACTTACAGATGTAACAGAGATATAAGTACAGACAAGAGGATGGCGGCTCTATAGCCGGGGATCGGGAAAGTATTGGCGCAAATCCTGTGATTAACAAGGAAGGACGTGGAATCTACTCCAGATCAAGTGGATCCTGCCGAGTGCGGCGAGAAGATGGAGGTTTATATAGACAAGAAGGAAAAATACTGTGCAGGGTCCTCGGCTTCACTGGAAATGAGGAAAGAATTAGGCTACTTATACTGCCATATAGTGTGTAAAAACCAGGGCTATACACAACATCATCATGTAATACCACCATACAGTGCAGAAATACTACCAACAAATAATGCCACCACACAGCTCCCACATAATACCACCATACAGTGCAGAAATACTACAACCAAATAATGCCACCACACAGCTCCCACATAATACCACCATACAGTGCAGAAATACTACCACCAAATAATGCCACCACACAGCTCCCACATAATACCACCATATAGTACAGAAATACTACCACCAAATAATGCAGCGATAATTCCCCCAAATAGTGCAGAAATACTACCAATATAAAATGCAGAGATAATATCACTAGACAGTGCAGAGATAATACCACCACACAGTGCAGAGATCATACCCCTAGACAGTGCAGAGATAATACCACCATACAGTGCAGAGATAATACCACTAGACAGTGCAGAGATCATACCCCTAGACAGTGCAGAGATAATACCACTAGACAGTGCAGAGATAATACCACTAGTCAGTGCAGAGATAATACCACTAGACAGTGCAGAGATAATACCACTAGACAGTGCAGAGATAATACCACCGTACAGTGCAGAGATAATACCACTAGTCAGTGCAGAGATAATACCACTAGACAGTGCAGTGATAATACCACTAGACAGTGCAGAGATAATACCACTAGACAGTGCAGAGATAATACCACTAGACAGTGCAGAGATAATACCACCACACAGTGCAGAGATAATACCACTAGACAGTGCAGAGATCATACCACCACACAGTGCAGAGATAATACCACTAGACAGTGCAGAGATAATACCACCACACAGTGCAGAGATAATACCACCACACAGTGCAGAGATAATACCACCACACAGTGCAGAGATAATACCACCACACAGTGCAGAGATCATACCCCTAGACAGTGCAGAGATAATACCACCACACAGTGCAGAGATAACACCACTAGACAGTGCAGAGATAATACCACCACACAGTGCAGAGATAACACCACTAGACAGTGCAGAGATAATACCACCACACAGTGCAGAGATAATACCACTAGACAGTGCAGAGATAATACCACCATACAGTGCAGAAATACTACCACCAAATAATGCCACCACACAGCTCCCACATAATACCACCATATAGTACAGAAATACTACCACCAAATAATGCAGCGATAATTCCCCCAAATAGTGCAGAGATAATACCACCGTACAGTGCAGAAATACTACCAATATAAAATGCAGAGATAATACCACCACACAGTGCAGAGATAATACCACTAGACAGTGCAGAGATAATACCACTAGACAGTGCAGAGATAATACCACTAGACAGTGCAGAGATAATACCACTAGACAGTGCAGAGATAATACCACTAGACAGTGCAGAGATAATACCACCACACAGTGCAGAGATAATACCACTAGACAGTGCAGAGATAATACCACTAGACAGTGCAGAGATCATACCCCTAGACAGTGCAGAGATAATACCACCACACAGTGCAGAGATAATACCACCACACAGTGCAGAGATAATACCACTAGACAGTGCAGAGATAATACCACCACACAGTGCAGAGATAATACCACTAGACAGTGCAGAGATAATACCACTAGACAGTGCAGAGATAATACCACTAGACAGTGCAGAGATAATACCCCTAGACAGTGCAGAGATAATACCACTAGACAGTGCAGAGATAATACCACTAGACAGTGCAGAGATAATACCACCACACAGTGCAGAGATAATACCACTAGACAGTTCAGAGATAATACCACCATACAGTGCAAAAATACTACCACCAAATAATGCCACCACACAGCTCCCACATAATACCACCATATAGTACAGAAATACTACCACCAAATAATGCAGCGATAATGCCACCATATAGTGCAGAAATACTACCACCAAATAATGCCACCACACAGCTCCCACATAATACCACCATATAGTACAGAAATACTACCACCAAATAATGCAGCGATAATTCCCCCAAATAGTGCAGAGATAATACCACCGTACAGTGCAGAGATAATACCACTAGACAGTTCAGAGATAATACCAACATACTGTGCAGAAATACTATCATACAGCACCCACATAATAACACTATACAGTGCAGAGATAATACCACCATGTAGTGCCCACATAATATTACCATATAGTGCAGAAATATTACTATATGCAGTGCAAAAAATAACACTTCTATACAGTGCAAAGATAATACCACCATACAGTGCAGAAATAACATTACCATATAGTGCAGAAATAACATTACCATATAGTGCAGAAATAACATTATCATATAGTGCAGAAATATTACCATACAGTGCAAAGATAATACCACCATACAGTGGAGAAATAACATTCCCATATAGTGCAGAAATATTACCATACAGTGCAGAAATAACATTACCATATAGTGCAGAAATATCATTACCATATAGTGCAGAAATATTACCATACAGTGCAAAGCTAATACCACCATACAGTGGAGAAATAACATTCCCATATAGTGCAGAAATATTACCATACAGTGCAGAAATAACATTACCATATAGTGCAGAAATAACATTACCATTCAGTGCAAAGATAATACCACCATACAGTGCAGAAATAACATTACCATATAGTGCAGAAATAACATTACCATTCAGTGCAAAGATAATACCACCATACAGTGCAGAAATAACATTACCATATAGTGCAGAAATATTACCATACAGTGCAAAGATAATACCACCATACAGTGCAGGAATAATACTTCCATATAGTGCAGAAATAACATTACCATACAGTGCAAAGATAATACCACCATACAGTGCAGGAATAATACTTTCATATAGTGCAGAAATAACATTACCATATAGTGCAGGGATAATACCACCATAACATTACCATATAGTGCGGATGTATTAAAGTGCAGGGATAATACTTCCATACAGTGCAGGGATAATACTTCCATATAGTGCAGGGATAATACCACCATAACATTACCATATAGGGCAGGGATAATACCACCATAACATTACCATATAGTGCAGAAATAACATTACCATTCAGTGCAGGAATAATACTTCCATACAGTGCAGGGATAATACCACCATAACATTACAGTGCAGGAATAATACTTCCATATAGTGCAGAAATAACATTACCATATAGTGCGGATGTATTACAGTGCAGGTATGACCACATGTCGCCTCTCCTGCAGCCCTGCAGATATAATAAACTAAAAGCCATAAAACAATAGAAATATTGGTAGCCTGGGGGGCGGCCGCTGCCAGACACAATTTATTTCCAGTCACTTTCAATTCTACAGCAAAAAGATTCATCTGTCCCTTATAATGTAAAGTGCGGAGAACAGGACACTATATAGCAGTAGGGCAGACGCAGGATCTCACAGATGGGACAATGTAACAGGTTTCCTCACCAGTCTCCCTCAATACCAGGCGGAGTAGACGGGTATCCAGCCTGGCATTTGTGGTCAGGGTATCTGGCAGCCGCCGCAGACCACGCGCTCCAAGGCAGATTTCACCATGGAAACAAAATCTCAACATTGTGGGTCCTCGCCAGGACCATTCCTGCACTCAGTGCCCGTCAGCGCTGCCAATGGCTGCCAATCACGTCCACTACAGGGTGTGCCAAGGGGTGAGGGCAGAAGTTCACCACACGTGGGGTCTAATGTGTATATAGGGACAGTACAAGGGGGCAATATACAGTATACAGGGACTGAGAACCTATTTACAGGGACATAATCTATATACAGGGACATAATCTATATATAGGGACATAATCTATATACAGGGACATAATCTATATATAGGGACATAATCTAGATACAGGGACATAATCTATATATAGGGACAGTACAAGGGGGCAATATACAGTATACAGGGACTGAGAACCTATTTACAGGGACATAATCTATATACAGGGACAGAGAACCTATATACAGGGACAGAGAACCTATATACAGGGACATACTCTATATACAGGGACATAATCTATATACAGGGACAGAGAACCTATACACAGGGACATACTCTATATACAGGGACATAATCTATATACAGGGACATAATCTATATACAGGGACAGAGAACCTATACACAGGGACATACTCTATATACAGGGACATAATCTATATACAGGGACATAATCTATATATAGGGACATAATCTATATATAGGGACATAATCTATATACAGGGACATATTCTATATACAGGGACATAATCTATAAACAGGGACATAATCTATATACAGGTACAGAGAATCTATATACAGGGACATAATCTATATACAGGGAAAGGGAACCTATATACAGGGACATAATCTATATACAGGGACATAATCTATATATAGGGACAGTACAAGGGGGCAATATACAGTATACAGGGACTGAGAACCTATTTACAGGGACATAATCTATATACAGGTACAGAGAACCTATATACAGGGACAGAGAACCTATATACAGGGACAGAGAACCTATATACAGGGACATAATCTATATACAGGGACATAATATATATACAGGGACATAATCTATATACAGGGACATAATATATATACAGGGACAGAGAACCTATATACAGGGACATGATCTATATACAGGGAGAGGGAACCTATATACAGGGCCATAATCTATATACAGGGCCATAATCTATATACAGGGACAGAGAACCTATATACAGGGACATAATCTATATACAGGGACATAATCTATATACAGGTACATAATCTATATACAGGTACAGAGAATCTATATACAGGGACATAATCTATATACAGGGACATAATCTATATACAGGTACAGAGAATCTATATACAGGTACGTAATCTATATACAGGGACATAATCTATATACAGGGACAGAGAACCTATATACAGGTACATAATCTATATACAGGTACAGAGAGAAGTAATATACAGGTACAGAGAGAATCTGCCAGACAACTCTCCAGTCTCCAGCTCTTATCTCATCTCTCCTGATGCTCAGTCTTCTGCTCATACCTTTCCTCTCCTGCCCGCTCAGTCTTCAGCTCTTATCTATTGTCTCCTGAACAAACATCTATGCTGATTCATGACCACATCAAAGTTGACCCTTTGATCTTGCTGTAAATTAGCTGCAAAAGGTTTGTTCAGGAGAGAATAGATAAGAGCTGAAAACTGAGCGGGCAGGAGAGGAAAGGTATGAGCAGGAGACTGAGGCATCACTGTGAGCAGGACACAGCAGTCTGCACCATGTGAGGACAAGGCGCTACAGAAGAGAAACAAAGCAGGAAAAAAAAAGAGGCTCTAAATCAGTGGTCTTCAAACTGTGGCCCTCCAGATGTTGCAAAACTACAACTCCCAGCATGCCCGGACAGCCTTTGGCTGTCCGGGCATGCTGGGAGTTGTAGTTTTGCAACATCTGGAGGGCCACAGTTTGAAGACCACTGCTCTAAATCTAAAGAACAGAAAATGGCTGCCTTAGAACTTGTTGGAGTAAAGAAGAAGACGTTGATCGCTGCTCTGGAGCCGCTTAATGTGTTTCCAGTAAGACGGGATCTATAGGAAATAATACCCCGGTGCCCATGGATGTGCCCGGCCCCTGCCCTCTCACCCATGGCACACACTGGAAGAATCTCATCAATCAGAAATCCTGCACTTGACAAAAGACGTTCTGGGGGGCGGCGAGGTCCTGGAGGTCCTGGAAGACGACAAATGGATTTTCACCTCTCAGAATCATCATGAGATGTAATAACACGGTCAGGAGTCAAGGAGGGTCAAGCAGCACATCCAGCAGCCAATGCCAGCGCCGCTGCTCCGCACCCACCACTTATTACAGCGTCCAGACCACTGCTCATCTGAGGAGAAACCATTAGAGGCCCCCGCTCTGCCGCAAAAATCACATCCTTATCTAATGACACAAAGAGGCAATGAGCGGATTTAACCTCTTCCCTCCTGGGCAATAGATTAAATCAAAAGAATCATGAAGAATTGGATTTAAAAATGAGACATTGTCTGCAGTCTCTTCCTCCTGTTGCAGTCTCTTTCTCCAGTGCCCTCACTGTGCAGTCTCTTCCACCTGTGCAGTCTCTTCCTCCTGTGCATTCACTGTGTGAAGTATCTTCCTCCTGTGCACTCACTGTGTGCAGTCTCTTCCTCCTGTGCAGTCCCTAGGTGCAGTCTCTTCCTCCTGTGCAGTCTCTTCCTCCAGTGCATTCACTGTGTGAAGTATCTTCCTCCTGAGCACTCACTGTGTGCAGTCTCTTCCTCCTGTGCAGTCCCTATGTGCAGTCTCTTCCTCCTGTGCAGTCTCTTCCTCCTGTGCAATCACTTCCTCCTGTGCACTCACTGTGTGCAGTCTCTTCCTCCTGTGCATTCATTGTGTGCAGTCCCTATGTGCAGTCTTTTCCTCCTGTGCAGTCCTTCTGTGCAGTCTCTTCCTCCTGTGCAGTCCCTCTGTGCAGTCTCTTCCTCCTGTGCAGTCCCTCTGTGCAGTCTCTTCCTCCTGTGCAGTCCCTATGTGCAGTCTCTTCCTCCTGTGCAGTCCCTATGTGCAGTCTCTTCCTCCTGTGCAATCACTTCCTCCTGTGCACTCACTGTGTGCAGTCCCTATGTGCAGTCTCTTCCTCCTGTGCAGTCCCTTTGTGCAGTCTCTTCCTCCTATGCAGTCTCTTGCCCTCCAGACCTTCTGTATTTCTCTCTGGGACAGGTATCTGTCTGCAGTCACTAATGTCGGCCATATTAGCTTTCATCGGGCTCATACATTTGTCACCAGTCCCCCAGAGGCTTTCCCTGGTGTTTTTTTTGCCCCTTTCCACCGTTTTATTGCCCCTCGGTCAGTACCCTTCTCCTCAGCTCCTAACAATGCAGTTACCCCGTAGAGGGGAGTGTTCATAGCTTGTTGCCCAAGGACTATAAGGACCCCAGAGCAGTCACATGGTCTGCCTGTATGGTACATGTACTTGTGCTTCAGGACTCAGTCAGTAATGGGTTAATCTTTGGGCGTCTCAGTAATATGCCGCAAAGGCCACACGGGCCCGATAAAGCAGAATGTAGTCACTCTCCAGCGGAGCATCGCTCTACAGTCACCGCTATATAGAGGCGACGTCCTCTGCCAACTTTACCAACACCCCCTCCCCCCCCCTGACAACTGCGCAGGTTGATGGACTGATGCGAGGAGCTTTACATAAAGTGCTTCTCCTATAAGAGGCCATTCTATCACTTTAATGACACCAGCGAAAACATCCAGAGACTGCGAGCACTCCACAAAACTGCGCCCATAAATCAGATCGCGTCTTCTCCCTGCTGCTCGGGAACAAGCGCCAGGCCTGGTCAGGGATGGAAACGCCAAAATATCGTAAAAACAGAGGAGCGGCGAACGGTGGCTTTATATCCGCTGTTAAATGTTTACAAGCGCGAGTCGTGGAAATATAAAGACAATGCTTAGAGCAAGGTCAGCGGCGGCAATAACCGGGACCGAACAAATCAACATTTACAAGACGGGTCCTTACACGGCACAATGACCCCCATCATCACCTCGCACAGTCTCCCGATCCCCCCGTAGTCTGGGACGAGTCTTTACCGCAGTGATTTGTGAGGTTTGTCGAGCAGCCGAGGAATCGCCAGATTTATAGAGAAAAATTTACATAAGTATAAATGCAAAAAAAAAAAAAAGAAAAATGAGAAAAACTTTTCACAATAAATCTCAAGTGTCCGCCCGATCTCTGCAACTATCAGCGACAGCGCGAAGAGACGCCGGATAATGGGGATTATTGTGTACAGAGTGACGACATAGCGGGGACCGGTCTGTGGTATAAGACTATTTATTGGCACCCCAGAAATATTTCTAGAAAATGAAGTATTCCTCACAGGAAAGGATTGCAGTAACACAGGTTTTGCTATACACATGTTTATTCCCTTTGTGTGTATTGGAACTAAACCAAAAAAGGAGGAAAAAAAGCAAATTGGACATAATGTCACCAAACTCCAAAAATGGTCTGGACACAATTATTGGCCCCTTGACTTAATATTTGGTTGCACACCCTTTGGAAAAAATAAGTGAAATCAGTGTCTTCCTATAACCATCAATAAGCTTCTTACACCTCTCAGCCGGAATGTTGGACCCCTCTTCCTGTAACCATCAATAAGCTTCTTACACCTCTCAGCCGGAATGTTTGACCACTCTTCCTATAACCATCAATAAGCTTCTTACACCTCTCAGCCGGAATGTTGGATCACTCTTCCTATAACCATCAATAAGCTTCTTACACCTCTCAGCCGGAATGTTGGACCACTATTCCTATAACCATCAATAAGCTTCTTACACCTCTCAGCCGGAATGTTGTACCACTCTTCCTATAAGCATCAATAAGCTTCTAACACCTCTCAGCCGGAATGTTGTACCACTCTTCCTATAAGCATCAATAAGCTTCTTACACCTCTCAGCCGGAATGTTGGACCATTCTTCCTATAACCATCAATAAGCTTCTTACACCTCTCAGCCAGGAATGTTGGACCACTCTTCCTTTACAAACTGCTCCCAGTCTCTTATTGGACGGCGCCTTTTCCCAACAGTAATTATAAGATCTCTCCACAGGTGATCAATGGGATTTAGATCTGGACTCATTGCTGACACTTCAGAACTCTCCAGCGCTTTGTTGTTATCCATTTCTCGGGCTTTTTGACGTATGTTTGGGGTCATTGTCCTGCTGGAAGACCCAAGATCTCGGACACAAACCCAGCTTTCTGACACTGGGCTGTACAGTGCGACCCAAAATCCATTGGTAATCCTCAGATTTCATGATGTCTTGTACACATTCAAGGCCCCCAGGAGATTATTTATAATTGTGTTCTATTGCTTTTTTTGGTCTACTTTTGCACATTTTTCTAATTTTTGTGCAAATTGAGGGATATTTTAGTTTTTTGTTTTTTTTTACAAGTTCTAAAATCCATCATTTTGAACTTTTGGTGTTGCTAGACCATTTTTTAAAATGACAGATGCAGTGGTCACAAATTTATAATCTACGTGTTTTAAATTTTTGCACAGATTTTTCCGCAAATGATGCAAAAAAAAAAAACCCCGCAAAACTAGACCATTTCCCGACCAGGTCAAAAAAAAATTACTACTCCTGTCTGTTTGCCAAAAATAAAAAAAAACATCAGCCAAAGCGAAAGAGATGTAGATAGAGAGAGCATGTTTAAAGGGGTTATCCAGGAAAAAAACTTTTTTTTATATATCAACTGGCTCCAGAAAGTTTAACAGATTTGTAAATTACTTCTATTAAAAAATCTTAATCCTTTCAGTACTTATGAGCTTCTGAAGTTAAGGTTGTTCTTTTCTGTCTAAGTGCTCTCTGATGACACCTGTCTCGGGAACCGCCCAGTTTAGAAGAGGTTTGCTATGGGGATTTGCTTCTAAACTGGGCGTTTCCCGAGACAGGTATCAAGTTTTTTCCTGGAATACCCCTTTAAATAAATAAAAAGTTTAAAGGGGTATTCTGGCCCTAAGACATCTTATACCCTATGCAAAGGATAGGGGATTAGATGACTGACCGATGGGGACACCCGCAATATTGCATTCGGTGCCCACCTCTTTGAGCTGCACGCCGCGCGGCCAGCTCACAAACTGCCGGGTGCCGACCACGGGGCCGGAGTATCGTGACGTCATGACTCCGCCCCCATCTGACGTCACCCCCCCACCCCCGGTATGCAAGTCTATGGGAGGGGGCGCGACGGCACACGGGGGCGGAGTCATGACGTCACGATACTCCAGCCCAGTGGTCGGCACCCGGCAGTTTGTGAGCTGGCCGCGCGGCGTGCAGCTCAAAGAGGTGGGTACCAAATGCAAGATTGCGGGGGTCCCCATCGGTCAGACATATAGGATAAGATATAGGATAAGAGGTCTTAGGGCTGGAGTTCCCCTTTAAAAATAAAAAAAAGCGTGCAAAAGAAAAGTAAAGCAGTTGTCCATTTGAAACAATCAGATATCATTTTTAAGGTAAAAAAAAGGAATGGTTAGAGTTCCACTTGCTTTTTTGGGGGAAAAACGCCATGCAGGTTTTAACTTTGGCATTTTTTGCTGGCGGTTTTTATTCTTTTTTGGACTGTAGCGATCCAAAATACTTATGGAGACACTTTTTTTTTTTGTAGGGTGCCATTAAAAAAATTATAATAAAAAAGATACAGTAATGATGGAAAAATTGTATTTAACTAAATTTATCTTTTTTATAGCAAAATTTTTATAAATTTTTAAACAGGGATCAATTTATGTGGGTGGGCAGGGAACTAAAAATTTAGCCGACAATAATAAAAATGTAGTGTGTGTGTTTTTCACTTTTTATTCTTTATTTTTTAGGTAGTACTACTAGTCCCAGCATGGAACACTGTTCCATGATGGGAGTAGTAGTACCTGTACTGATTGACAGATCACCCGGGGTCCGCTGCGATCTTTCTGTATAATATATAGATGCGGCAGCTGCTCTTCTATGGTCCCCTGCACTGCCGTATATATATACACCTATTCATATTTCCCACAGAGCTGTGATTGGTCAGATGGTTCCAGCCATTCACAGCTCTCTGCGGGAAATATGAATAGGTGTATATATACGTCAGTACAGGGGACCATAGAAGAGCAGCCGCCACATCTATACATTATACAGGAAAATCACAGCGGGTGTCAGGAGTGATACCCGCTGTGATCTGTCCTTAACTGCAGGTACTACTGCTCCCAACATGGAGCACACTCTGTTTCATGCTGGGAGCTGCAGTACCTGCATTAATAGACAGATCGCAACAGGTGTCAGAAGTTACACTCGCTGCAATCTGTCTATTAATGCAGGTACTACAGCTCCCAGCATGGATCAGAGTGTGCTCCATGATGGGAGTAGTAGTACCTGCAGTTAAGGACAGATCCCAGCGGGTATCACTCCTGACACCTGATGTGATCGTCCTATCTATTGCAGAGATGTGGAGCGGCTTTATACAGCGCTGGCATCTCTGCACTATACTCCGGTCAGTGATGTGAATAGAACATCGCTCATTCATATTTCCCGCTGAGAGCTGTGATTGGCTGCAACCATCCGGCCAATCCCCACTCTGGGCAGAAAATATGAATGAGCGATGTTCTATTCACATCACTGGCCGGAGTATAGTGCAGAGATGCCAGCGCTGTATAAAGCTGCTCCGCATCTCTTCTATATTATGGACGATCGCATCAGGTGTCAGGAGTGACACCAGGTGCGATCTGTTTATTAATACAGGTACTACTACTCCCGTCATTGAACAGTCTGTTACATGTGGGGAGTAGTAGTACTACCTAAAAAATGTAAAACATTGAGAAAAAAAAAGTAAAACACACACACACGCACTTTATTAACAATTAAAGGGGTTATCCAGGAAAAAACTTTTTTTAAATATCAACTGGCTCCAGAAAGTTAAACAGATTTGTAAACTACTTCTATTACAAAATCTTAATCCTTTCAGTACTTATGAGCTTCTGAAGTTTAGGTTGTTCTTTTCTGTCTAAGTAATCTCTGATGACATGTGTCTCGGGAACCGCCCAGTTTAGAAGAGGTTTGCTATGGGGATTTGCTTCTAAACTGGGAGTTTCCCAAGACAGGTATCATCAGAGAGGACTTAGACAGAAAAGAACAACCTTAACTTCAGAAGCTCATAAGTACTGAAAGGATTAAGATTTTTTAATAGAAATAATTTACAAATCTGTTTAACTTTCTAGAGCCAGTTGAAATATAAAAACATTTTTTTCCTGGAATACCCCTTTAACAAAAATTTTGTTACAAAAAAAAATTTGTTAAATACATTTTTCCCATCCCTTCTGCATTTTTATGTATTTTTTGGTACCCAACTAATTTAGAAAAAAACGCCAAAGGTGCCAAAAATGCAATTTCCCCTCAAATGCAAAAACGCCAGAAAAAACGTCAGACGCAGGATATTGCACTGGCGTTTTTTCTGGCATTTTTTTTCTGTGAAAAAAAAAACACAAGAAAAAAAAAAACACAAGAAAAAAAAAACAAGTGGAATCGTAGCCTTAGAAGCAGGATAGACATGATCTGAAAATGGGGTAGAAAATTATCTGGGTGCAGATCTGCACGAAATGTATCATGATCACTGCGACAATATGATAAATTTGGAGCAGCACCGCAAATAAAAAACGCATCGATTCAAACCATAAAAATGATCTAGCCAAGACCCTTATTGATAAATAACCCCCCCACCCCCCCAGTGCCAGAGGCAGCAAAACAACCCAAAACATCACTGACCTCCCCCATATGTCACTGTAGGTCCTGTGTTCTTTTCTTTGTAGGCCTCATTCAGTTTTCGGTAAACAGTAGAATGATTTGCTTTACCAAAAAGATCTATCTTGGTCTCATCTGTCCACAAGACGTTTTCCCAGAAGGATTTTGGTTACTCAAGTTAATTTTGGTAAAATGTAGTCTTGTTTTTTATGTCTGTGTCAGCAGTGGGGTCCTCCTGGGTCTCCTCCATAGTGGGGTCCTCCTGGGTCTCCTCCATAGTGGGGTCCTCCTGGGTCTCCTCCATAGTGGGGTCCTCCTGGGTCTCCTCCATAGTGGGGTCCTCCTGGGTCTCCTCCATAGTGGGGTCCTCCTGGGTCTCCTCCATAGTGGGGTCCTCCTGGGTCTCCTCCATAGTGGAGTCCTCCTGGGTCTCCTCCATAGTGGGGTCCTCCTGGGTCTCCTCCATAGTGGGGTCCTCCTGGGTCTCCTCCATAGTGGGGTCCTCCTGGGTCTCCTCCATAGTGGGGTCCTCCTGGGTCTCCTCCATAGTGGGGTCCTCCTGGGTCTCCTCCATAGTGGGGTCCTCCGGGGTCTCCTCCATAGTGGGGTCCTCCTGGCTCTCCTCCATAGTGGGGTCCTCCTGGGTCTCCTCCATAGTGGGGTCCTCCTGGGTCTCCTCCATAGTGGGGTCCTCCTGGGTCTCCTCCATATCGTTTCATTTCATTTAAATGTCACCGGATAGTTCGCGCTGACACTGATGCTCCCTGAGCCTGCAGGACAGCTTGAATATCTTTGTAACTTGTTTGGGGCTGCTTATCCACCATCCGGACTATCCTGTGTTGACACCTTTCATCAATTTTTCTCTTCTGTCCACGCCCAGGGAGATTATCTACAGGGCCAGGGGTTGGAAACTTCTTGATAATGTTGCGCACTGTGGACAAAGACAAATCTAGATTTCTGGAGATGGACTTGTAACCTGGAGATTGTTGATATTTTTCCACAATTTTGGTTCCCAAGTCCTCAGACAGTTCTCTTCTCCTCTTTCTGTTGTCCAGGCTTAGTGTGACACACACAGACACACAATGCAAAGACTAAGTGAACTTCTCTCCTTTTTATCTGCTTTCAGGTGGGATTTTTATATTGCCCACACCTGTTACTTGCCCCAGGTATAAAGGAGCATCACATGATGGAAACAATCTTATTTATCCACAATTTTGAAAGGGTGACAATAATTGTGTCCAGACCATTTTTGGAGTGCCAACATTTACGGCCATGACAGTATATATATATATTACACAGAGAGACGACAGATAATGAATGGGGGTTATTGTGTAGAGTGAGGACATAGTGCGGACCGGTCTGTGGTATGAGACTATATACATAAAACACAGGGTTCCGGCAATTGTATATTGCTGCAAAGAGACCGATCTCTGGCCCCTGTGGGTACGACGGGCACTGCCCACATAATGGCATCACAGATATGTCATGAATGCCCAATTTATTACTCACCCTTATAAATTCATACATGGTGGGCATATTATAACAGCCCCCCCCCCATATACATGAACACTCAGTACAGCACAGACCCCTCTGTCCTCTTCCCTCCAGACCCCTCTGTCCTCCTCCTCCAGACCTCTCTGTCCTCCTCCTCCAGACCCCTCTGTCCTCCTCCAGACCCCTCTGTCCTCCTCCCTCCAGACCCCTCTGTCCTCCTCCAGACCCCTCTGTCTTCCTCTTCCCCAGACTCCTCTGTCTACACCTCCAGCCCACTCTGTCCCCCTCCTCATCCAGCCGTTCTGTCCTCCTCCTCCAAACCCCTCTGTCCTCTTCCTCCAAACCCCTCTGTCCTCCTCCTCCAGACTCCTCTGTCCTCTTCCTCCAAACCCCTCTGTCCTCCTCCCTCCAGACTCCTCTGTCCTCTTCCCTCCAGACCTCTCAGTACTCCTCTTCCCCAGACCCCTCTGTCCTCCTCCTCCACACTTCTCTGTCCTCCTCCTCCAGACCCCTCTGTCCTCCTCTGCCAGACCCCTCTGTCCTCCTCCTCCTGACCCCTCTGTCCTCCTCCTCCTGACCCCTCTGTCCTCCTCCTCCTGACCCCTCTGTCCTCCTCCCTCCAGACTCCTCTGTCTCCTCCCTCCAGACTCCTCTGTCTCCTCCCTCCAGACTCCTCTGTCCTCTCTCCAGACTCCTCTGTCCTCTCTCCAGACTCCTCTGTTCTCCTCCCTCCAGACCTCTCTGTCCTCCACCTCCAGACTCCTCTGTCTCAACCTTCAGACTCCTCTGTCCTTCTCCCTCCAGATCCCTCTGTCCTTCTCCCTCCAGATCCCTCTGTCCTTCTCCTCCCGACCCCTCTGTCCTCCTCCCTCCAGATCCCTCTGTCCTTCTCCTCCAGACTCCTTTGTCCTCTCTCCAGACTCCTCTGTCCTCCTCCCTCCAGACCCCTCTGTCCTTCTCCCTTCGGACTCCTCTGTCCTCTTCCCTCCAGACCTCTCTGTACTCCTTTTCCTCAGACTCCTCTATCTCCACCTCCAGACTCCTCTGTCCTCCTCCTCCTCCAGACCCCTCTGTCCTCCTCCTCCAGACTCCTCTGTCCTCCTCTCTCCAGACTCCTCTATCCTCTTCCTCCAGACTCCTCTATCCTCCTCCCTCCAGACCCCTCTGTACTCTTCCTCCAGACCCCTCTGTTCTCCTCCCTCCAGACTCCTCTGTCCTACATCTCCAGACTCTTCTGTCCTCCTCCCTCCAGACTCCTCTGTCCTTCTCCAGACCCCTCTGTCCTCCTCCTCCCAACCCCTCTGTCCTCCTCCAGACCTCTCTGTCCTCCTCCAGACCTCTCTGTCCTCTTTCAGACCCCTCTGTCCTCCTCCCTCCAGACCCCTCTGTTCTCCTCCCTCCAGACTCCTCTGTCCTCCTCCTCCCAACCCCTCTGTCCTCCTCCAGACCTCTCTGTCCTCCTCCAGACCTCTCTGTCCTCCTTCAGACCCCTCTGTCTTCTTCCTCCAGACCCCTCTGTCCTCCTCCTCCAGACTCCTCTGTTCTCCTCCCTCCAGACTCCTCTGTCCTCCTCCAGACCTCTGTCCTCTCTCCAGACTCCTCTGTCCTCCTCCCTCCAGACCCCTCTGTCCTCTTCCTCCAGACTCCTCTGCCCTCCTCCCTCCAGACTCCTCTGTCCTCTTCCTCCAGACCCCTCTGTCCTCCTCCTCCAGACTCCTCTGTCCTCCTCCTCCAGATTTCTCTGCCCTCCTCCCTCCAGACTCCTCTGTCCTCTTCCTCCAGACTCCTCTGTTCTCCTCCCTCCAGACTCCTCTGTCCTCTTCCTCCAGACCCCTCTGTTCTCCTCCCTCCAGACCCCTCTGTTCTCCTCCCTCCAGACTCCTCTGTCCTCCTCCTCCCAACCCCTCTGTCCTCCTCCAGACCTCTCTGTCCTCCTCCAGACCTCTCTGTCCTCCTTCAGACCCCTCTGTCCTCTTCCTCCAGACCCCTCTGTCCTCCTCCTCCAGACTCCTCTGTTCTCCTCCCTCCAGACTCCTCTGTCCTCCTCCAGACCTCTGTCCTCTCTCCAGACTCCTCTGTCCTCCTCCAGACCCCTCTGTCCTCTTCCTCCAGACTCCTCTGCCCTCCTCCCTCCAGACTCCTCTGTCCTCTTCCTCCAGACCCCTCTGTTCTCCTCCCTCCAGACTCCTCTGTCCTTCTCCTCCCCCAGACTCCTCTGTCCTCATCTTCCCCCAAAATCCTCCCATCTGGAGCTTATAACAGTACCGGAGCGGCTGATACCAGTCACATAGAAGGTTCTCAGCGCTGCAGACCCTGTAGGCGATATACAGAAGGGATTATGTGGAGGGAGGTTTCTAGGCCTCATCCTAGTCTGAAATGATGGTGAATCCCGTTCTTGACACCAGAGCTGATCATCCTTATTAAGGGGATTAATATGAAGGTCTTTGGGTGAGGCTGGCACGGCGCCCCTTCTGGCTGGAAGACCCTTCTCAATCATACACACAAGGTCTCAGGCGGAGGGGAGATAATGGAGATCTGTTCAGAAACGTCTTCATCTCAATTGGAAATCGACCCTCAGGGGCCCTGAATCGGCCCTGGAGGAGGCCCGGGTGTAATATCGGGGTGTAATCTCTCTGCTCCGTCTCCACTTATTAGAAAACACTTAATACTGAGTAAATATGTCAGCCCTTCCTGGCACAGGGGCCACATGTGGAGCAGCCAAGCGGTCTCCCTCCCCCTCCCCTCCCGGTCGCTGTGTTCCTTCAATAGTGGTTCTATGATATGGCTGTCCAGGCATAAGGGTGAGTTTTCATTTTGCAACAGCTGGAGACACCTTGGTTGGGAAACAATGTCCTAGAGCAGTGGTCTCCAACCTGCGGACCTCCAGATGTTGCAAAACTACAACTCCCAGCATGCCCGGACAGCCGTTGGCTGTCCGGGCATGCTGGGAATTGTAGTTTTGCAACACCTGGAGGTCCGCAGTGTGGAGTCCACTGTCCTAGAGGATTGTCTGGATTGGTTACAACTGTAACAACCCCTCAGCTGTGAGAAGTATTAGGATTGTACGGACCTGCAGTACATAATACAAAGTCTATTAGAAAGTTACACAACTTTTTGGGGAGCTGATCCCTTACGCCTCCAGTTTATGAGAAGCGCAATTTAGGGGAAAAAAAAAAAGAAAGAACACTAAAGAGCTGAAATTCTGTCAGAGATGAAAGTAGAGGATTCAGCGGCGCCCATTGTCCAACTCCGGAGTCACATGACGCATCAGGGATTAATGGGCCGCAGTCACACCAATGTTCTGCGGTCTGACCGATCCCTCCGCCGACACAATGGCTGGTGTCAGCTGTGAGAACGCAGCCGGAGAGGAGATGATGAAGGGAGAGGACAGAGATCAGAGGAGTCACGACCCACTCCGAAAGTGCGGACATCAAGAATAGAGGACCCCCCCAAATATAATAGATTCCGACCACAGTCACATTTATGACATCATCTCTAGTTCTGAAAACAATGGGAAACAAAACCCTGCAGTGGTGATGGGGGGTAGTAGTAAGTACTGTAAAGGATGTACGGCAGAAGGAGGATGGAGGGGGTAGTAGTAAGTACTGTAAAGGATGTACAGCAGGAGGATGGAGGGGGTAGTAGTAAGTACTGTAAAGGATGTACGGCAGAAGGAGGATGGAGGGGGTAGTAGTAAGTACTGTAAAGGATGACGGGCAGAAGGAGGATGGAGGGGGTAGTAGTAAGTACTGTAAAGGATGTACAGCAGAAGGAGGATGGAGGGGGTAGTAGTAAGTACTGTAAAGGATGTACAGCAGAAGGAGGATGAAGGGGGTAGTAGTAAGTACTGTAAAGGATGTACAGCAGAAGGAGGATGAAGGGGGTAGTAGTTAGTACTGTAAAGGATGTACAGCAGAAGGAGGATGGAGGGGGTAGTAGTAAGTACTGTAAAGGATGTACGGCAGAAGGAGGATGGAGGGGGTAGTAGTAAGTACTGTAAAGGATGTACAGCAGAAGGAGGATGGAGGGGGTAGTAGTAAGTACTGTAAAGGATGTACGGCAGAAGGAGGATGGAGGGGGTAGTAGTAAGTACTGTAAAGGATGTACGGCAGAAGGAGGATGGAGGGGGTAGTAGTAAGTTCTGTAAAGGATGACGGGCAGAAGGAGGATGGAGGGGGTAGTAGTAAGTACTGTAAAGGATGTACGGCAGAAGGAGGATGGAGGGGGTAGTAGTAAGTACTGTAAAGGATGTACGGCAGAAGGAGGATGGAGGGGGTAGTAGTAAGTACTGTAAAGGATGTACGGCAGAAGGAGGATGGAGGGGGTAGTAGTAAGTGCTGTAAAGGATGTACAGCAGAAGGAGGATGGAGGGGGTAGTAGTAAGTACTGTAAAGGATGTACGGCAGAAGGAGGATGGAGGGGATAGTAGTAAGTACTGTAAAGGATGTACGGCAGAAGGAGGATGGAGGGGGTAGTAATAAGTACTGTAAAGGATGTACGGCAGAAGGAGGATGGAGGGGGTAGTAGTAAGTGCTGTAAAGGATGTATGGCAGAAGGAGGATGGAGGTGGTAGTAGTAAGTGTAGGGAAGGAGTTCTAGTCAGAGGAGTAGTAAGTGCAATGTAGTTATGTGTAACAGTAGGATGATGATGGGAGTAGTAGTAATAAGTGCAATGTAGTTATGTGTAACAGTAGGATAATGATGGGAGTAGTAGTAATAAGTGCAATGTAGTTGTGTGTAACAGTAGGATGATGATGGGAGTAGTAGTAGTAATAAGTGCAATGTAGTTATGTGTAAGAGTAGGATGATGATAACGGAAGGAGAAAGTGCAGGGTAGTGATGGTGAGAATATTAGTGAGTGCTGGTTAACAATATGAGACCACAGGATGATGATGGTAGTAGTCAGTGCAGGGTAATGATGTGTAACAGTAGGATGATGATGGGAGTAGCAGTAGTAGTAAGTGCAGTGTAGTTATGTGAGACAATAGGATGATTATGGGAGTAGTAATAAATGCAGTGTAGTATGAGGTAATAGAATGGTGGTGGGGATAGTAGCAGTAAGTGTAGGGTAGTGATATATGGCAGTAGTATTATGGTAGGGGTAGTAGTAGTACGATGGTGATGTGAGGTAGTAGGATGGTGGTGAGTGAAGTAGCAGTAAGTGTAGGGTAGCAATGTGAGATAAGATATGGTGGCGGTAGTAGTAGCAGTATGTACAGGGTAGTAGTATGTAGCAGGAGGATGATGGTGGGGGTAGTAGTAGCAGTATGTACAGGGTAGTAGTATGTAGCAGGAGAATGATGGTGGGGGTAGTAGTAGCAGTATGTACAGGGTAGTAGTATGTAGCAGGAGGATGATGGTGGGGGTAGTAGTAGCAGTATGTACAGGGTAGTAGTATGTAGCAGGAGAATGATGGTGGGGGTAGTAGTAGCAGTATGTACAGGGTAGTAGTATGTAGCAGGAGTATGATGGTGGGGGTAGTAGTAGCAGTATGTACAGGGTAGTAGTATGTAGCAGGAGAATGATGATGGGGGTAATAGTCGCAGTATGTACAGGATAGTAGTATGTAGCAGGAGGATGATAATGGGGGTAGCAGTAGCGGTATGTACAAGGTAGTAGTATGAAACACGAGAATGATGGTGGGGGTAGTAGTTGCAGAATGTATAGGATAGTAGTATGTAGCAGGAGAATGTTGGTGGGGGTAGTAGTTGCAGTATGTACAGGGTAGTAGTATGTAACAGGAAGTATGTAACAGGAGAATGATGGTGAGGGTAGTAGTAGTAGTAAGTGTAGGGTAACAATGCAAGATAATAAGATTATGGTGGGGGTAGTAGTCACAGCATGTACAGGATAGTAGTATGCAGCAGGAGGATGATGGTGGGGGTTGTGGTAGTATGTACAGGCTTGTAGTATGTAGCAGGAGGATGATGGTGGGGGTAGTAGTAGTATGCTCAGGGTAGTAGTATGTAGCAGGAGAATGATAGTGGGGGTAGTAGTAGTATGTACATGGTAGTAGTATGTAGCAGGAGGATGAGGGTGGGGGTAGTAGCAGTATGTACAGGGTAGTAGTATGTAGCAGGAGTATGATGGTGGGGGTAGTAGTAGCAGTATGTACAGGGTAGTAGTATGTAGCAGGAGTATTATGGTGGGGATAGTAGTAGCAGTATGTACAGGGTAGTAGTATGTAGCAGGAGAATGATGGTGGGGGTAGTAGTAGTATGTACAGGGTAGTAGTATGTAGCAGGAGTATGATGGTGGGGGTAGTAGTAGCAGTATGTACAGGGTAGTAGTTTGTAGCAGGAGTATGATGGTGGGGGTAGTAGTAGCAGTATGTACAGGGTAGTAGTATGTAGCAGGAGTATGATGGTGGAGGTAGTAGTAGCAGTATGTACAGGGTAGTAGTATATAGCAGGAATATGATGGTGGGGGTAGTAGTCGCAGTATGTACAGGATAGTAGTATGTAGCAGGAGGATGATGGTGGGGGTAGTAGTCGCAGTATGTACAAGCTTGTAGTATGTAGCAGGAGTATGATGGTGGGGGTAGTAGTCGCAGTATGTACAGGGTAGTAGTATGCAACAGGAGTATGATGGTGGGGGTAGTAGTCACAGTATGTACAGAATTGTAGTATGTAGCAGGAGTATGATGGTGGGGGTAGTAGTAGCAGTATGTACAGGGTAGTAGTATGTAGCAGGAGAATGATCGTGGGGGTAGTAGCAGCAGTGTGTACAGGGTAGTAGTATGTAGCAGGAGTATGATGGTGGGGGTAGTAGTAGCAGTATGTACAGGGTTGTAGTATGTAGCAGGAGAATGATGGTGGGGGTAGTAGTAGCAGTATTTACAGGGTTGTAGTATGTAGCAGGAGAATGATGGTGGGGGTAGTAGTCGCAGTATTTACAGGGTTGTAGTATGTAGCAGGAGTATGATGGTGGGGGTAGTAGTCGCAATATGTACAGGGTAGTAGTATGTAGCAGGAGTATGATGGTGGGGGTAGTAGTAGCAGTATGTACAGGGTAGTAGTATGTAGCAGGAGTATGATGGTGGGGGTAGTAGTCGCAATATGTACAGGGTAGTAGTATGTAGCAGGAGAATGATGGTGGGGGTAGTAGTCGCAATATGTACAGGGTAGTATGTAGCAGGAGAATGATGGTGGGGGTAGTAGTAGCAGTGTGTACAGGGTAGTAGTATGTAGCAGAAGTATGATGGTGGGGGTAGTAGTAGCAGGGTGTAAAGGGTAGTAGTATGTAGCAGGAGTATGATGGTGGGGGTAGTTGTAGCAGGGTGTACAGGGTAGTAGTATGTAGCAGGAGTATGATGGTGGGTGTTGTAGTATGTACAGGGTAGTAGTATGTAGCAGGAGGATGATGGTGGGGGTAGTAGTCGCAGTATGTACAGGATAGTAGTATGTAGCAGGAGGATGATGGTGGGGGTAGTAGTCGCAGTATGTACAGGCTTGTAGTATGTAGCAGGAGTATGATGGTGGGGGTAGTAGTCGCAGTATGTACAGGGTAGTAGTATGCAACAGGAGTATGATGGTGGGGGTAGTAGTCGCAGTATGTACAGGGTAGTAGTATGTAGCAGGAGTATGATGGTGGGGGTAGTAGTAGCAGTATGTACAGGGTTGTAGTATGTAGCAGGAGAATGATGGTGGGGGTAGTAGTAGCAGTATTTACAGGGTTGTAGTATGTAGCAGGAGAATAATGGTGGGGGTAGTAGTCGCAGTATTTACAGGGTTGTAGTATGTAGCAGGAGTATGATAGTGGGGGTAGTAGTAGCAGTGTGTACAGGGTAGTAGTATGTAGCAGGAGTATGATGGTGGGGGTAGTAGTAGCAGTATGTACAGGGTAGTAGTATGTAGCAGGAGTATGATGGTGGGGGTAGTAGTCGCAATATGTACAGGGTAGTAGTATGTAGCAGGAGAATGATGGTGGGGGTAGTAGTAGCAGTGTGTACAGGGTAGTAGTATGTAGCAGGAGTATGATGGTGGGGGTAGTAGTAGCAGTATGTACAGGGTAGTAGTATGTAGCAGGAGTATGATGGTGGGGGTAGTAGTCGCAATATGTACAGGGTAGTAGTATGTAGCAGGAGAATGATGGTGGGGGTAGTAGTAGCAATATGTACAGGGTAGTAGTATGTAGCAAGAGTATGATGGTGGGGGTAGTAGTCGCAATATGTACAGGGTAGTATTATGTAGCAGGAGAATGATGGTGGGGGTAGTAGTAGCAGTGTGTACAGGGTAGTAGTATGTAGCAGGAGGATGATGGTGGGGGTAGTAGTAGCAGGGTGTACAGGGTAGTAGTATGTAGCAGGAGTATGATGGTGGGGGTAGTAGTAGCAGTATGTACAGGGTAGTAGTATATAGCAGGAATATGATGGTGGGGGTAGTAGTCGCAGTATGTACAGGATAGTAGTATGTAGCAGGAGGATGATGGTGGGGGTAGTAGTCGCAGTATGTACAGGCTTGTAGTATGTAGCAGGAGTATGATGGTGGGGGTAGTAGTCGCAGTATGTACAGGATAGTAGTATGCAACAGGAGTATGATGGTGGCGGTAGTAGTCACAGTATGTACAGGATCGTAGTATGTAGCAGGAGTATGATGGTGGCGGTAGTAGTAGCAGTATGTACAGGGTAGTAGTATGTAGCAGGAGAATGATGGTGGGGTAGTAGTAGCAGTATTTACAGGGTTGTAGTATGTAGCAGGAGAATAATGGTGGGGGTAGTAGTCACAGTATTTACAGGGTTGTAGTATGTAGCAGGAGTATGATAGTGGGGGTAGTAGTAGCAGTGTGTACAGGGTAGTAGTATGTAGCAGGAGTATGATTGTGGGGGTAGTAGTAGCAGTGTGTACAGGGTAGTAGTATGTAGCAGGAGTATGATGGTGGGGGTAGTAGTAGCAGTATGTACAGGGTAGTAGTATGTAGCAGGAGTATGATGGTGGGGGTAGTAGTCGCAATATGTACAGGGTAGTAGTATGTAGCAGGAGAATGATGGTGGGGGTAGTAGTCGCAATATGTACAGGGTAGTATGTAGCAGGAGTATGATGGTGGGGGTAGTAGTAGCAGTGTGTACAGGGTAGTAGTATGTAGCAGGAGTATGATGGTGGGGGTAGTAGTAGCAGTATGTACAGGGTAGTAGTATGTAGCAGGAGTATGATGGTGGGGGTAGTAGTCGCAATATGTACAGGGTAGTAGTATGTAGCAGGAGAATGATGGTGGGGGTAGTAGTAGCAGTGTGTACAGGGTAGTAGTATGTAGCAGGAGTATGATGGTGGGGGTAGTAGTAGCAGTATGTACAGGGTAGTAGTATGTAGCAGGAGTATGATGGTGGGGGTAGTAGTCGCAATATGTACAGGGTAGTATGTAGCAGGAGAATGATGGTGGGGGTAGTAGTAGCAGTGTGTACAGGGTTGTAGTATGTAGCAGGAGTATGATGGCGGGGGTAGTAGTAGCAGTATGTACAGGGTAGTAGTATGTAGCAGGAGAATGATGGTGGGGGTAGTAGTAGCAGTGTGTACAGGGTAGTAGTATGTAGCAGGAGAATAATGGTGGGGGTAGTAGTCGCAGTATTTACAGGGTTGTAGTATGTAGCAGGAGTATGATAGTGGGGGTAGTAGTAGCAGTGTGTACAGGGTAGTAGTATGTAGCAGGAGTATGATGGTGGGGGTAGTAGTAGCAGTGTGTACAGGGTAGTAGTATGTAGCAGGAGTATGATGTTGGGGGTAGTAGTCGCAATATGTACAGGGTAGTAGTATGTAGCAGGAGTATGATGGTGGGGGTAGTAGTCGCAATATGTACAGGGTAGTAGTATGTAGCAGGAGAATGATGGTGGGGTAGTAGTAGCAGTATGTACAGGGTAGTAGTATGTAGCAGGAGAATGATGGTGGGGGTAGTAGTCGCAATATGTACAGGGTAGTAGTATGTAGCAGGAGTATGATGGTGGGGGTAGTAGTCGCAATATGTACAGGGTAGTAGTATGTAGCAGGAGAATGATGGTGGGGGTAGTAGTATGTACAGGGTAGTAGTATGTAGCAGGAGTATGATGGTGGGGGTAGTAGTATGTACAGGGTAGTAGTATGTAGCAGGAGTATGATGGTGGGGGTAGTAGTGGGATAGTAATCTATGTAAGTAGCTTCCTCAGGGCCCTATAGTTCCCAGTGGATATAACCCGTCCGTCCATCACCCGCAGCGCCGGATTCATATATCGCTTCCTCCCGGTTTCAGTGAACGGATTTCAGCCGCTCAGATGTAATAAATGATAATTTAAGCAAAATGTTCCCTTCATCTGCTGCGAGCGCCTGCCAAGTCCTGAGGAGTCTATTGTCTCCCTGACAGTCCAGCGTCTGGCCCGGACTCCGCTCTCTCCTGCCTGGTAGATATAGAGGAATCATGGCAGCCTGTCAGGAATCGGCGCGGGCCCGGAGCATCTGTCACCCGTCATGGGGGATGTATACGGGCTCCAGCACGGGGTCCCAGGGAAGGAAGCGTTTGGCCATGAGCTGCCATGTCTGAATCACGGTCTAATCCGGGCGCCATAATCTCCGCCGCATGGAAGTGTATAAAAATCCCAATAATTATTACCCCCCCCCCTCCCCCTCGGTGCCATTTTACCCCACAACTCCATTCACTCGCTACGGAAAATGTTTGGGGGACGATTTTTACATCCTCCATAGAAATACGTAAAAATGTTGATTATTTTTATGGAAACGCTGCAGATTAGACCCAATCGATGACACTGGGGCTCGTGATGATCTATGGACGCCCACAGCCCATTCAGTGTAGGATACGCAATACGCGACTTCTGTGGCGTCAAGAGGCGCGGACGGAACGCCGAGCGGGACCCCAGTCAGGAAACCAGGGCTTGGAATATAATAAAAAGTTCGGACGCTCAGGCCGGACTCACATTTGGGGGGAGATTTACCAAAATCTGTGCAGAGGAAGAGCGGGGCAGTTGCCCATAGCAACCAATCAGATCGCTTCTTTCAGTTTTCAGAGGCCTTGTTAAAAATGAAAGCAGAAATCTGATTGGTTGCTATGGGCAACGGTACCACTCTTCCTCTACACAGGTTTTGGTAAATCTCCCCCCTTCACTATGTTTTACCAATAAAAGTCTATGGCAGTGTTTTCCAACCAGGGTGCCTCCAGCTGTTGCAAAACTACAACTCCCAGCAAGCCCGGACAGCCAACGGCTGTCCGGGCCTGCTGGGAGCTGTAGTTTTGCAACAGCTGGATAAATGCAGGTTGGACACCCTTAAGATAGGGCAGTGTTTTTCTCCAGCTGTTGCAAAACTACAACTCCCAGCCGGCCCGGACAGCCGTTGCTTTTTGGGAAACACTGACATAGAGCCTCGGTATAGAGCCACCGGCTGTCCGGGCCTGCTGGGAGTTATAGTTTTGTAACAGCTGGAGGCACACTGGTTGGGAAACACTAACACAGAGCCTCGGTATAGAGTCACCAGCTGTCTGGGAATGCTGGGAGTTGTAGTTTTGCAACAGCTGGAGGCACACTTGTTGGGAAACACTGATATAGAGCCTCGGTATAGAGCCACCGGCTGTACGGGCCTGCTGGGAGTTATAGTGTTGTAACAGCTGGAGGCACACTGGTTGGGAAACACTAACACAGAGCCTCGGTATAGAGTCACCAGCTGTCTGGGAATGCTGGGAGTTGTAGTTTTGCAACAGCTGGAGGCACACTTGTTGGGAAACACTGATATAGAGCCTCGGTATAGAGCCACTGGCTGTCCAGGCATGCTGGGAGTTGTAGTTTTGCAACAGCTGGAGGCACACTGGTTGGGAAACACTAACACAGAGCCTCGGTATAGAGTCACCAGCTGTCTGGGCATGCTGAGAGTTGTAGTTTTGCAACAGCTGGAGGCACACTTTTTGGGAAACACTGACATAGAGCCTCGGTATAGAGCCACCGGCTGTCCAGGCCTGCTGGGAGTTATAGTTTTGCAACAGCTGGAGGCACACTGGTTGGGAAACACTAACACAGAGCCTCGGTATAGAGTCACCAGCTGTCAGGGCATGCTGAGAGTTGTAGTTTTGCAACAGCTGGAGGCACACTGGTTGAGAAACACTGACATAGAGCCTGTGTATAAGGCCACCGGCTGTCCAGGCATGCTTGAAGTTGTAGTTTTGCAACAGCTGGAGGCACACTTGTTGGGAAACACTGGTCTATGGGGACGTTGAGCAAGACATTTCCGTGCCCTTTTCGTGTACTTAGACATATAGATATCTAAATGTGAACAAGATTTCGGAAATGTCATTAACAAAATTTTGTTGACATGTTGAAGCAACATGCAGCATCCTGTTGCAAAACTACAACCCCCACCATGCCCTGACAACCAAAGGCTGTCAGGGCATGCTGGGCATTGTAGTTTCTCGACAACGGGGGAGCCACTGTCTTATTACGTCACAAGATCCCGCTCTCTCTATGTGTAGAGCTATGAGTAACATAAGGGGCATTGGGGGCTCCGCAGCATTGGGGGCTCCGCAGCATTGGGGGCTCCGCAGCATTAGGGGCTCCGCAGCATTGGGGGCTCCGCTATCTATGTATCCCCCCATAGCTGTATCACTCACAGTGGGGGGCGGATATTTACAGAATATCAGATAAAGAGAATTAACCAGAAACAAAAATAACTTTTTCCCGCCAGATACCAGCGGACAATAGCGGGGAGCAGTCGCCATCAATGGGAAGTGACTTCTGTCTTCGTGTAAATATCTGCGGAGACCTTAAAATTGTGGAGCCACGGCGGGGGGTCGTAAGGCGACAATCTCCGCTCTGCAGGATCAGCTTCACATCACGCCACAGGATTAAGGACGAGCACAATGCTCCTTGAGTAAACAGGGGCCCCAGGGGCGGCGTGAGGCTGCACACATTACACAGATCAGAGGGGGCCGCACAGTCACTGGGGGTCCGGGGGGCATCCGGATGCCTGTGAACAGCAAAGAACTGATCCCTATTCATGGAGCTTCGAGGAAACACCCAATACCATCTCCTGTACGGGCGGAGGGGGTGCAGGGGGCACCGGGAGCTGGGCAACCCCCAATATGATGATAGCACAGGTCAGCACAGGTGACGGTGTATCTACAGGTGACAGTACAGATGACAGTGTATCTAGGGCTGATGATACAGGTGAGAGTGTATCTACAGGTGACAGTACAGATGACAGTGTATCTAGGGCTGATGATACAGGTGACAGTGTATCTAAGGATGACAGTACAGGTGACAGTGTATCTATGGCTGACAGTACAGGTGACAGTGTATCTAAAGATGACAGTCCAGGTGAGAGTGTATCTAAGGATGACAGTCCAGGTGACAGTGTATCTAAGGATGACAGTCCAGGTGACAGTGTATCTAGGGCTGACGATACAGGTGACAGTCCAGGTCACAGTATATCTACGGCTGACAGTCCAGGTGACAGTGTATCTAGGGCTGATGATACAGGTGACAGTGTATTTAAGGATGACAGTACAGGTGACAGTGTATCTATGGCTGACAGTCCAGGTGACAGTGTATCTAAAGATGACAGTACAGGTGACAGTGTATCTAAGGATGACAGTCCAGGTGAGAATGTATCTAAGGATGACAGTCCAGGTGACAGTGTATCTAGGGCTGACGATACAGGTGACAGTCCAGGTGACAGTGTCTCTATGGATGACAGTACAGGTGACAGTGTATCTAAGGATGACAGTCCAGGTGACAGTGTATCTAAGGATGACAGTCCAGGTGAGAGTGTATCTAAGGATGACAGTCCAGGTGACAGTGTATCTAGGGCTGACGATACAGGTGACAGTCCAGGTGACAGTGTATCTATGGCTGACAGTCCAGGTGACAGTGTATCTAGGGCTGACGATACAGGTGACAGTCCAGGTGACAGTATATCTACGGCTGACAGTCCAGGTGACAGTGTATGTACAGGTGACAGTCCAGGTGACTGTGTATCTACAGGTGACAGTACAGATGACTGTATCTAGGGCTGATGATACTGGTAACAGTGTATCTAAGGATGACAGTCCAGGTGAGAGTGTATCTAAGGATGTCAGTACAGGTGACAGTGTATCTAGGGCTGACGGTACAGGTGACAGTGTATCTAGGGCTGACGGTACAGGTGACAGTGTATCTAGGGCTGACGATACAGGTGAGAGTGTATGTACAGGTGACAGTCCTGGTGACAGTGTATCTAGGGCTGATGATACAGGTGACAGTGTATCTAGGGCTGACAGTCCAGGTGACAGTGTATCTAGGGCTGACAGTCCAGGTGACAGTGTATCTATGGCTGACAGTCCAGGTGACAGTGTATCTATGGCTGACAGTCCAGGTGACAGTTTAACTACGGCTGACAGTCCAGGTGACAGTTTATCTATGGCTGACAGTCCAGGTGACAGTGTATCTAGGGCTGACGGTACAGGTGACAGTGTATGTACAGGTGACAGCACAGGTGACGGTGTATCTACAGGTGACAGTACAGATGACAGTGTATCTAGGGCTGATGATACTGGTAACAGTGTATCTAAGGATAACAGTCCAGGTGAGAGTGTATCTAAGGATGTCAGTACAGGTGACAGTGTATCTAGGGCTGACGGTACAGGTGACAGTGTATGTACAGGTGACAGTCCAGGTGACGGTGTATCTACAGGTGACAGTCCAGGTGACAGTGTATCTAGGGCTGACGCTACAGGGGACAGTGTATCTATGGCTGACAGTCCAGGTGACAGTGTATCTAGGGCTGACGGTACAAGTGACAATGTATCTCTAGGTGACAATGTATCTAAGCTGACATGTCAGGTATTATTCCAGCCTTAGTCCCTGGACACGCTGTTTTTCCCTGCAGACAAAGTGTCTCCTCTCCGGCACAATGACCTGGCAGCTCCACAACGCGGCTCCGCAAATGGATTTTAGATGCTGCAGAAAGGGCGATAAAATTCTCCGGAATGTGATCAGACAAAGGAGGATTCATCACGGAGGTAACGCACACCGCAACACCCCGACATGGTGACACTGATACTTTACTGGTGCTGAATGGATTCATCCCAGTGTGAGCCGGTGCAGAGCTAACCAGATGAATAGAGAAGTATCCGATCCCCGGCATCACCAGATTATAACATTAGTGACCCTGTATATATATATATATATATATGTGTATACTGCGCCATACTGCAACCTGCACAGAGCTAACCAGATGAATAGAGAAGTATCCGATCCCCGGCATCACCAGATTATAACATTAGTGACCCTATATATATATATATATATATATATGTGTGTATACTGCGCCATACTGCAACCTGCACAGAACTAACCAGATGAATAGAGAAGTATCCGATCCCCGGCGTCACCAGATTATAACATTAGTGACCCTATATATATATATATATATATGTGTATACTGCGCCATACTGCAACCTGCACAGAGCTAACCAGATGAATAGAGAAGTATCCGATCCCCGGCATCACCAGATTATAACATTAGTGACCCTATGTATATATATATATATATATGTGTATACTGCGCCATACTGCAACCTGCACAGAGCTAACCAGATGAATAGAGAAGTATCCGATCCCCGGCGTCACCAGATTATAACATTAGTGACCCTGTATATATATATATATATATATGTATATATACTGCGCCATACTGCAACCTGCACAGAACTAACCAGATGAATAGAGAAGTATCCGATCCCCGGCGTCACCAGATTATAACATTAGTGACCCTGTATATATATATACTGCGCCATACTGCAACCTGCACAGAGCTAACCAGATGAATAGAGAAGTATCCGACCCCGGCGTCACCAGATTATAACATTAGTGACCCTGTATATATATATATATATATATATATATATATATATATATGTATATATACTGCGCCATACTGCAACCTGCACAGATCTGCTGACAATACATGATCCTCATCATCCAGGAGATCACATCCCTGACACAGTCCGCACCTTACAGGCATCCCCTCACCCCTCACCCTCCTCTGTGTCACAGAATAGACATACCAGCAAATATGGCCACCATACGGTCAGTATCGGGCTCATACAGGCGCCATCTCCTCTCCCCCTGCACATACAACTACCCTCATCAGACACACAGCCCCTCCCTCCCCCGCCCATCATTCTGCTCGCACACTTACCCCTCGGACCGGTACATGGAGCATCGCTCTAGGGGAACCTTCAGGACGCCATTGTTCAGACCCACGAATAGCGATCGGTTGCTGTGCAGGATCTGCAGGCTGAGGATCGGCTGCTGCTGTCCGCTCGGCAGGATGTGCATCTCCTCCAGGTAACAGCTCCGCAGGCTGCGATTGGCCGTGGACAGAGCCTTGAGGATGGTGCCGCGTTCTGCAGAGCCAACGTGCGACACTTAACACGGGGAAATACAGAGAAACTCTGACCCATATATCCTGACTATAGTCTGTAATCTGCAGTAATCCTGACCCATATATCCTGACTATAGTCTGTAATCTGCAGTAATCCTGACCCATATATCCTGACTATAGTCTGTAATCTGCAGTAATCCTGACCCATATATCCTGACTATAGTCTGTAATCTGCAGTAATCCTGATATATATATATCCTGACCCATATATCCTGACTATAGTCTGTAATCTGCAGTAATCCAGATACATATCCTGACTATAGTCTGTAATCTGCAGTAATCCTGATATATATATCCTGACCCATATATCCTGACTATAGTCTGTAATCTGCAGTAATCCAGATACATATCCTGACTATAGTCTGTAATCTGCAGTAATCCTGATATATATATCCTGACCCATATATCCTGACTATAATCTGTAATCTGCAGTAATCCTGATATATATATCCTGACTATAGTCTGTAATCTGCAGTAATCCTGATATATATATCCTGACCCATATATCCTGACTATAGTCTGTAATCTGCAGTAATCCTGATATATATATCCTGACCCATATATCCTGACTATAATCTGTAATCTGCAGTTTTTAGTGTTTTCTGAGATCACCTACCGGTCCCTATATACATGACATGATACAAAGTATCTTTTCCTTGCACGATATCGACCACCATCTTGGAGAAGCGCACGCTGTCCTGCGTCACTAGAGGGTCCACGGACACCGGCTGCACCACGTCATTCATGAGGAAGAGGCGCTGAGCGTCCTGCAGGCTGCGCTCCGTCAGGTTCTCATTGGGGCTGTCATCATTCAGGATACCGCACTACATAGGGAGATACAGAGGATTAGATACATGGAAACTGCAGACAGTATCACATGTGACAGATTTAGATACAGCAGCTCAGCAGACAGTATAACACATGATAAGATTAGATACATCATCTTAGGTAACAAATGGGTCTCTTTGCTCCGCCCACTGCGCTCACCTGAAAGTTGGGTATGGGGTTTAGCGTTGGCAGCCAGGCGGAGCGGGGGTTCTCCTGGTATCTGAAGGGACCGTTGAAGGCCTGAGTGATGGCGCTGAGGTTGAAGGCACAGACTGCGGAGGCCGCAATGCTATTTCTGGAAATAGAGATAATAAAACCAAAATCACCGGATGCAATTAGATTATCATTTATAGTGAACTAGAGATGGAGTATAGTACAGGATATAACTCAGGATCAGTACAGGATAAGTAATGTAATGTATGTACACAGTGACCTCACCAGCAGAATAGTGAGTGCAGCTCTGGGGTAGAACACTACATACTCCTAACCCATCTGTAATACATATGTTACAAATATATATATCTATAGATATGTTTATTTATCCATTAACACCAAAGAGTTAAATGACAAACTCAGCTCTGCTATATCTGTACATTAGTGTCATTGTGTCGCCCCCATATTTACTGCTGTAATTTGCTCCTTTGAGTCGTCTTCAGAGCTGACAATCTAGAATGACATCAGACTGAGGCACTGGACGGAGATCACAGGATTTGGTCGCCCTCCGGCACTTGGCACAGTGTCCAGCCGTCATGTACGAGGCACAATGGCCCCGACTCCGGAGACGCGTCCAGCCTCCCGCCTCGGCCCAAGTCAAACGTTCCAGATCTGAACCCCACAATCCATATCCACACAAGGGACCTGTCAGGAATCGTCGCTGTTCCGGGCATTAGCGCGGCGGGGGCCGTATGCCTGTCGTCACATGACAAGTTTAATTGCCTTGTGTTAACACAGACAACGCGCAATTACTGCCGCCATCCAGATCCTTTATTCTCTGCCTTATGTCATTGGTTGGTAAAACCAGGATGGGGCGTCTGACCGGGCGTAAAGAAGGCAGAACGTAAACACCAGTCACTTTATATAAAGATCGGGGAGGATGAGTGACGGCTCTGAGGGGGCTTCACTCCCACTCACTATAGTGGTGACACCTGCAGCAAACACCTCGCGAGGCGTCACTCGGATCACGTGACCGCAGCAGCGTTAGGTGTAAACTGCAAGGAAAATAGTGGAAGGACGAGAAAGTGATCTGGGGGAACTTTATACCAGAGGACCCCTGACCTGATGACCGGACCCCCAACATGGAGCAGATCCTGGGGTCCGGCCTCAGTACCCCGCACCCAATGAATTCAATGGATGTCCTGTAATACCTGGAAGAAAACTATAGCCAGGAAGAAGAACAGTACAGGCAGGGTGGTCCCACCAACCTCCCCCCCCCAATTGTTACATTGGTTAGAGCTGTTACCTTACAGCACTGGAGACCTGGGTTCACATCTGCAAGGAGTCTGTATGTTCTACCCATGTTTCTGCAGTTTACTCTCATCCCCCCAAAACAAACTGACAGGAGAATAAGAATTGTGATCCCCAATGGGGACGGAGCGATTTAAGTGTCCGGCGCTGCGGAATCAGTACACAATTTTATATATATATATATATATACAGTGACCCCCCGACCTCCGATGGCCCCGACATACCATATATATACAGTGACCCCCGACCTACGATGGCCCCGACATACCATATATATACAGTGACCCCCCCGACCTACGATGGCCCCGACATACCATATATATACAGTGACCCCCCCGACCTACGATGGCCCCGACATACCATATATATACAGTGACCCCCGACCTACGATGGCCCCTGACATACCATATATATACAGTGACCCCCGACCTACGATGGCCTCGACATACCATATATATACAGTGACCCCCGACCTACGATGGCCCCTGACATACCATATATATACAGTGACCCCCGACCTACGATGGCCTCGACATACCATATATATACAGTGACCCCCCGACCTACGATGCCCCGACATACCATATATATACAGTGACCCCCGACCTACGATGGCCCCGACATACCATATATATACAGTGACCCCCCGACCTACGATGGCCCCGACATACCATATATATACAGTGACCCCCCGACCTACGATGGCCCCGACATACCATATATATATACAGTGACCCCCCGACCTATGATGGCCCCGACATACCATATATATATATACAGTGACCCCCCGACCTACGATGGCCCCGACATACCATATATATACAGTGACCCCCCGACCTACAATGGCCCCGACATACCATATATATATATATACAGTGACCCCCGACCTACGATGGCCCCGACATACGATCATTTCAGCATACGATCACTCTCAGAGACCATCACATGGTGAAGGCAGCATCAACATACGATGCTTTTGTATGTCGGGGCCATCGCATAAACGTCTATCCTGCAGCGCAGACTGCTTCACCTACCACCGGATAGCCGTTTACGGTGCCCCGTGTGGTCCGCTGACGATCACTTACCTGTCCTCGGGGCTCCGGCGCGTCCTCTTCGGGATCCCCTGCATCGTCGGCGCTCTCCATCATCGTCATCACGTCGCTGCGCGCACCGTCCCGTCATCCAATAGGAGCGGCGTGCGTAGCGACATGATGGCGGCGACGGAGAGCGAGGATGCCGGGGAAGCAGAGGCCTTGCCGGAGCGTCGGGGACACCCCGGGGACGCGGCGACAGCGATGGAAGGCGACATCCAGGGCAGCGGTGACGAGCGGTGATGGTCTTGAGCGGCGGGGACAGGTGAGTATAACCTCCAATACCAGTGGTCTTCAACCTGCGGACCTCCAGATGTTGCAAAACTACAACTCCCAGCATGCCCGGACAGCCAACGGCTGTCCGGGCATGCTGGGTGTTGTAGTTTTGCAACATCTGGAGGTCCGCAGGTTGTAGACCACTGTCCTATACTTTACATTGCACGGATCCCTCAACATACGATGGTTTCAACAAACGATGGTCCATTTGGAACGGATTCCCATCGTATGTTGAGGGACCACTGTATATTACTATTTCATTCATTCATTTTACTTATTTATTTAATTACTTATTTATGTTTGTATTTATTTATTTATTTATTTTATGTATTTATTCATATTATTTAAAGGGGTACTCCACTGCTCAGCGTTTGAAACAAACTGTTCCGAATGCTGGAGCCGGCGCCGGGAGCTCATGATGTCATAGCCCCGCCCCCTCATGATATCACGCCCCCGCCCCCTCAATGCAAGTCTATGGGAGGGGGCCTGACGGCTGTCACATTCCCTCCCATAGACTTGCATTGAGGGGGCGGGGCGGGTGTGACATCATGTGGGGGCGGGGCTACGACATCACAAACTCCCGGCGCCAGCTCTAGAGTTCGGAACAGTTTGTTTCAAACGCTGACCAGTGGTGTACCTCTTTAATTTATTTACTTATTTATTTACTTATTTATTAATTTATTCATTTTATTAATGTATTTATTTACTTACTTACCTACTTATTTATTTATTTAATTAAAAAAAATATTTTATTTATTCATTTTATTTTTTTCTTCATTCATTTATTTTTTTTATTATTTATTTACTTCCTTATTTATTTAATTTATGTATTTTTTGGGTGTATTTATACATTTATTTATTCATTACATTTTTTTATGTCTTTTTTCATTTATTTACTAACTTATTTATTTGTTCATTTAATTTATGTATTTTTTTAGTTATTTATTTATTCATTTTATTTACTTATTTCTTCCTATATCTATATATTTATTTATTTAATTACTTATTTATTTCTACAGGAAACGCTCTGTTCCCACCAGCATCATAACTTCTGTTCATAACAAAACTATTGAGGGGCATTTATTATTGTTTTTGCTGAAATGTTTTGGCTACTTTTAAGTAGTGTTCCAGCTTGGAAAGCCATGCCCCATATTTATGATTGTTTTTCCAACATTTTTTGGGTAGTTTGCCCTCACTTTACAAATTTTGTATCCTTGCTTATGTAGGGGGCGTGGCTTAATGTGCGCAAATGGATACAAATTATTTTTGTGCAAAAAATTGCACCAGTACCCTCCTGTCCCTAGGTCAGTGTTTACCAACCAGGGCGCCTCCAGCTGGTGCAAAACTACAACTCCCAGCATGCCCAGACAGCCTTTGTTTCACAAACATGGAATGCTGGGAATTGTGGTTTTGCTCCTGATGCAGAGCTACAGGTTGAGGAAACACTGTAACAAATCCTCAGCTGTGTAATTAGGACAAGAACAGGACGAGCTTCTAAGCCCAGTGTTTCCCAACAAGAGTGTCTCCAGCTGTTGCAAAACTACAACTCCAAGCATGCCCGGACAGCCGAAGGCTGTCCAGGAATGCTAGGAGTTGTAGTTTAGCAACAGGTGGAGGCACCCTTGTTGGGAAACACTGATCTAGATCTTTTGGTGTGATGCACACCATTTAGTGCTTCACTACCCCTGATGAAGTAGTTAGTAATGTGAAACATGTCAGGTATCTGAGCAGTGTTCATAAACAACATGCTGGGAGTTTCAGTTTTGCAACAGCTGGAGGCACCCTGGATGTGAAACACTGATCTAGTAGAAGGGTAATTGGAAAGATGATATAAACCCTTTTAGTGTGATGCACACCATTTAGTGTTTCACTATCCCTGATGAAGCAGTTAGTACTGTGAAACCTGTCAGGTATCTGAGCAGTCTTGATAAACAACATGCTGGGAGTTTTAGTTTTGCAACAACTGGAGGCACCCTGGTTCGGAAACACTGATCTAGTAGAAGGGTCAGTGGAAAGGTTATATAAACCCTTTTATAGTGTAATGCACACCATTTTGTGCTCCACTATCCCTGATGAAGCAGTTAGTACTGTGAAACATGTTGGGTGTCTGAGCATTGTTCATAAACAAGATGCTAGGAGTTGCAACAGCTGGAGGCACCCTGGTTGGGAAACACTGCTCTAGCCTCTTAGCATAAGCAAGAATGTTTCTATTCACTGACGGCAAGAAATAAGACACAAAGTCAATCAAAAAAGTTCCAAAATTTGGGACGGCCGCTATTACTTCTTACCTGGGACCCCCATTAGTCGTTAACCCTTCAGCTGATGATACATAAAACACAGGATCTAAGCAGAAGTAAAAAGCATTGGGAATTGCTTCACTTCCACTCCCGCTTTCCCCCATCGGACCCCTGTCGGATAAGACGTTGCTGGCAGTGACCTCAACCCCTATATGAAGTCTACACCTTTATTGGCTTCCAAAGGTTCCCATGACAACTGTCGGCGCCACAACGTGTTTTTTTTTAAGGCAGCGGTAATTTTTTTTAACTCCCGTTGAGGCCAATTTCCAGCAGCGGAGATGTTATGTATGAGGCGGATAGGGGGGGATCTGTGCAGCAATCTCATTACTTGCATTATTTTACCTTTCTTCTTAAAGTTGCTTCACATTAAGAATCGGCGCACGTCTCCTCCTGCAGCGGAAGCGGCAGCCGACTCCCCTGACATGTGGCGCAGCGGCGCATAATGAGCGCACCGCTCGACATCGTAAACCTTAATACATCCATTAAGGCCCCCAGCACAATGTGAAAAGTGTTCTGGTGCCGCTCGCAAGAAGTTTCCTGCTCTGGAATCTCTGATTTACATTCGGAATTTTTTTTTTTGGGGGGGGGGAGGTATGCAGCCAGAAGAAATGTTACAAATGTGCGCAAAACTGCAACTCCCATCATGCCCTGAGAAACCTGTTATACAATCCAATGCTGCACAACATTTGGAAATGCTGCAATACTACAACTCCCATTGTGCCCCCCCCTAAAAAAAACTTGCAAAACTAGAAATCCCATCTCCAACAAACTGTTGCGCAACTTTTGTAAACATTGCAATACTACAACTCCCATCATGCCCTGACAAAAGTGTTGTAAAAAAAAAGGTAAATTCTGCAGAATATATGAAAATGCTGCAACACTACAACTCTCATTGTGCCCTGATAAAACGGATGCAAACCTACAATTCCCATTCCTAAAAAATGGATATTCTGAAAACGTTGCAATACTTGAACTCCTATCATGCCTCGAAAAAAAAAGCTGTCGCCAAACTAAAACGTTGCGAAACATTTTAGAATGCTACACTATTACAACTCCCATCCTACCTTGATAAAATTGTTGCAAAATTAACTGCAAAATATTCTGCCAAAGGTTGCAAAACCACAACTCCCATCGTGCCCTGACAAAACAGAAATAAAATGCTGCAGAATATTTGGAAATGTTGCAATACTACAACTCCCATCTCCGACAAACTTGCAAAACTTTTGTAAAGGTTGCAACACTACAACCCCCATCATGCCTTGGTAAACGGGTCTCAAAACTACAATGGTGCAAAACATGGTGAAATGCTGCAATGCTACAAACTTTCATCATGTCTTAAAACTGTTGCAAAATGTAAATGTTGCAAACCTACAACTCCCATCATGCCTTGCATCAGTTTTGTCAAGGAATGCTGGGACTTGTGGTTTTGTTACTGCCGCTGAGCTACAGGTTGAGGAAACGCTGTAACAAAACTTCAGCTGCGTGATTAGGACAAGACCAGGACGAGCTTTTAAGCACAGTGTTTCCCCATCAGGGTGCCTCCAGCTGTTGCAAAACTACAACAGCCAGCATGTCTTTCGGCTGTCCGGGCATGCTGGGAGTTGTAGTTTTGCAACAGCTGGAGGCACCCTGATGGGGAAACACTGATCTATTAGAAGGGTCATTGGAAAGATTATTTATACTCTTTTAGTGTGACGCACACCATTTTGTGCTTCACTACCCCTGATGAAGCAGTTAGTACTGTGAAACATGTCAGGTCTCTGAGCAGTGTTCATAAAAAACATGCTGAGTGTTTTAGTTTCGCAACAGCTGGAGGCACCCTGGTGGGAAAACCTTGATCTAGTGGGACGGTCATTGGAAAGATACCCTTTTAGTGTGATGCACACCATTTTGTGCTTCACTATCCATGATGAAGCAGTTAGTACTGTGAAACATGTCAGGTCTCTGAGCAGTGTTCAACAGCTGGAGGCACCCTGGTTGGGAAACACTGCTCTAGCTTCTTGACATAAGCAAGAATGTCTTGATAAAATTGTGGCAAAGCGTTTCCAAACGTTGCAAAACCACAACCCCTATCGTGCCCTGACAAAACTGGTGCTAAAGTATAACATTGCAGAATATTTGGAAAATGTTGCAATACTACAACTCCCATTATGCTCATATTAAAATATAGTAAAATTGTAATGCTGCCAACTCGCAACTCCCATCCCTGACAAACTGATTTGAAAATGTCGCACTACTACAACTCCCATCATGTCTTGATAAAAGAGTTGCAAAACCTATGTTACAAATAGTGTTGAGTGCGAATATTCGAAATGCAAATTTTTACCATGAATACCGGAACTTCGCCATTGCTTAAAGGGGTACTCCGGTGAAAAACTTTTTTTTTTTTTTTTAAATCAACTGGTGCCAGAAAGTTAAACAGATTTGTAAATTACTTCTATTAAAATATCTTAATCCTTCCTGTACTTATTAGCTGCTGAATACTACAGCGGAAATTATTTTCTTTTTGAAACACAGAGCTCTCTGCTGACATCATGAGCACAGTGCTCTCTGCTGACATCTCTGTCCAGAACAGCATATGTTTGCTATGGGGATTTCCTTTTACTATGGACAGTTCCTAAAATGGACAGAGATGTCAGCAGAGAGCACTGTGCTCGTGATGTCAGCAGAGAGCTCTGTGTTCCAAACTGAAAAGAATTTCCTCTGTAGTATTAAGCAGCTAATAAGTACTGGAAGGATTAAGATTTTTTAATAGAAGTAATTTACAAATCTGTTTAACTTTCTGGCACCAGTTGATTTAAAAAAAAAAAGTTTTTCACCGGAGTATCCCTTTAAATATTTAGAATATAGTGATATATATTTGTAATGGTGAATATTTGTTTTTTTTATGCGAATTTATGCAAATATATATATGCGAATATCGGCACTTCATGATTGCTTAAATATTTAGAATATAGTGATATATATTTGTAATGACAAATATTAGTTTTTTTTTATGAAAATTTTTTATGCAAATTTATGCGAATATTTATGCGAATATCGGCACTTCCAGACTGGACACTGATCTTTCGCTTCTTTTAGGGGAAAAATATAATTGCGCAAAAAAAATATAAAGAGAACAAATATAGCGAATATATATGCAAATTTCGCGGACATGGGACGAATATTCATCCATATATATTCATCACTAGTTACAAAATTTGAATGTTCCAGAACTTTTCAAAATGTTATAAACCTACAACAACTATTATATATAATTTTATATATATATATATATATATATATATATATATATATATATATATCAACTAGCTCCAGAAAGTTAAACAGATTTGTAAATGACTTCTATTAAAAAATCTTAATCCTTTCAGTACTTATGAGCTTCTGAAGTTAAGGTTGTTCTTTTCTGTCTAAGTGCTCTCTGATGACACCTGTCTCGGGAACCGCCCAGTTTAGAAGAGGTTTGCTATGGGGATTTGCTTCTAAACTGGGCGTTTCCCGAGACAGGTGTCATCAGAGAGCACTTAGACAGAAAAGAACAACCTTAACTTCAGAAGCTCATAAGTACTGAAAGGATTAAGATTTTTTAATAGAAGTAATTTACAAATCTGTTTAACTTTCTGGAGCCAGTTGATACATATATAAAAAAGTTTTTTCCTGGAATACCCCTTTAATCCACAAAACAATGTTGCAAAACTAAAATGTCGCATCACTGCTGGACCATTACAATGAGGAACACTGCAACTCCCAGCATGCCTGAGAATGGTATATCACACCAGTGATACCGCACCAGGTATATCGCACCAGTGATACAATAGGCCAGTGGTCTACAACCTGCGGACCTCCAGATGTTGCAGAACTACAACTCCCAGCATGCCCGGACAGCCGTTGGCTGTCCGGGCATGCTGGGAGTTGTAGTTTTGCAACATCTGGAGGTCCGCAGGTTGAAGACCACTGCAATAGGCGGTATGGTAGGTGGTTGGAGCGGCACTGAGGACTTGACAAATCTGCTCAATAGTAAAGTGTCAGAACCTGATAACATTCCACCCAGCAGAACATCCTGGGACTTGTAGTCCCACAGCGTGCGGCTGACATGACTCACACATTGGTGGTGAAGACGCCGTAGATGAGGTCCTGCTCGGGGAGGAGGAAGGTGCTCTGCAGCTCGTTGTAGTAGAAGGGAACCTCCCCGGAGCGCGAGCAGTTCAGCCTCGCCTTCATGAAGGTCGTCCACGTGTCCTCCAGCAAAAAACGACCCCCGAAGTCGTTCTTACAGACTCTGGCGACACGTGAGTACACCGTCTTCCCGCAGTCGTGCTCCACCGCGTTCTCCCGGAAGAAGAAATACGTGAAGAGCCCGATGTCGTAGGCGGCCACAAAGTTGGGTTCTGAGGAAAAAATAAATAAAAATAATAATGGGTTAAACTGCTGAAGATACAATAAAACAAGGGTCTCAAACTGGGGGCCCTCCAGATGTTGCCGTCGGCTCTGGGCATGCTGGGAGATGAAGTTTTGCAACATCTGGAGGGCCATCAGTTTGAAATCCCTGCAATAAAACATAACAGTGACTGACACACTGTAACGACACCAGCACTGTAATAATGACTGACACACTGTAACAACACCAGCACTGTAATAATGACTGACACACTGTAACGACACCAGCACTGTAATAATGACTGACACACTGTAACGATCCCAGTACTGTAATAGTGACTGACACACTGTAACAACCTCAGCACTGTAATAGTGACTGACACACTGTAACGATCCCAGTACTGTAATAGTGACTGACACACTGTAACGACCCCAGCACTGTAATAATGACTGACACACTGTAACGACACCAGCACTGTAATAGTGACTGACACACTGTAACGACCTCAACACTGTAATAGTGACTGACACACTGTAACAACCTCAGCACTGTAATAGTGACTGACACACTGTAACGATCCCAGCACTGTAATATTGACTGACACACTGTAATGACTCCAGCACTGTAATAGTGACTGACACACTGTAAGGACCCCAGCACTGTAATAATGACTGACACACTGTAACGACACCAGCATTGTAATAGTGACTAACACACTATAATGACTCCAGCACTGTAATAGTGACTGACACACTGTAACGACCTCAACACTGTAATAGTGACTGACACACTGTAACAACCTCAGCACTGTAATAGTGACTGACACACTGTAACGATCCCAGTACTGTAATAGTGACTGACACACTGTAACGATCCCAGCACTGTAATAGTGACTGACACACTGTAATGACCCCAGTACTGTAATAGTGACTGACACACTGTAACAACCCCAGTACTGTAATAGTGACTGACACACTGTAACGACACAAGTACTGTAATAGTGACTGACACACTGTAACGACCCCAGTATTGTAATAGTGACTGACACATTGTAATGACTCCAGCACTGTAATAGTGACTGACACACTATAATGACTCCAGCACTGTAATAGTGACTGACACACTGTAACGACCCCAGCACTATAATAGTGACTGACACATTGTAATGACTCCAGCACTGTAATAGTGACTGACACACTGTAACGACCCCAGCACTGTAATAATGACTGACACACTGTAAAGACACCAGCACTGTAATAGTGACTGACACACTGTAACGACCTCAACACTGTAATAGTGACTGACACACTGTAACAACCTCAGCACTGTAATAGTGACTGACACACTGTAACGATCCCAGCACTGTAATAGTGACTGACACACTGTAATGACTCCAGCACTGTAATAGTGACTGACACACTGTAACGACCCCAGCACTGTAATAATGACTGACACACTGTAACGACACCAGCACTGTAATAGTGACTGACACACTGTAACGATCCCAGCACTGTAATAGTGACTGACACACTGTAACGATCCCAGCACTGTAATAGTGACTGACACACTGTAATGACTCCAGCACTGTAATAGTGACTGACACACTGTAACGACCTCAACACTGTAATAGTGACTGACACACTGTAACAACCTCAGCACTGTAATAGTGACTGACACACTGTAACGATCCCAGTACTGTAATAGTGACTGACACACTGTAACGACCCCAGCACTATAATAGTGACTGACACATTGTAACGACCTCAGCACTGTAATAGTGACTGACACAGTGTAACGACCCCAGCACTGTAATAGTGACTGACACAGTGTAACGACCTCAGCACTGTAACAACCCCGACACTGTAAGAGTGACTGACACACTATAACGACCCCAGCACTGTAATAGTGACTGACACACTGTAACAACCCCAGCACAGTAAAAGTGACTGACACACTGTAACGACCTCAATACTGTAATAATGACTGACACACTGTAACGACCCCAGCACTGTAATAGTGACTGACACACTGTAACGAACCCAGCACTGTAATAGTGACTGACACACTGTAACGACCCCAGCACTGTAATAGTGACTGACACACTGTAACGATCCCAGTACTGTAATAGTGACTGACACACTGTAACGACCCCAGCACTATAATAGTGACTGACACATTGTAACGACCTCAGCACTGTAATAGTGACTGACACAGTGTAACGACCCCAGCACTGTAATAGTGACTGACACATTGTAACGACCTCAGCACTGTAATAGTGACTGACACAGTGTAACGACCCCAGCACTGTAATAGTGACTGACACACTGTAACAACCCCAGCACAGTAAAAGTGACTGACACACTGTAACGACCTCAATACTGTAATAATGACTGACACACTGTAACGACCCCAGCACTGTAATAGTGACTGACACACTGTAACGAACCCAGCACTGTAATAGTGACTGACACACTGTAACGACCCCAGCACTGTAATAGTGACTGACACACTGTAACGACCTCAGCACTGTATTAATGACTGACACACTGTAACGACCCCAGCACTGTTATCTGTGGTGTTACATAGGACTGCAGGTCACATCTCCTACATTATCTGTACTCAGAGAGTTATCACTGTGTTATCTGTGGTGTTACATAGGACTGCAGGTCACATCTACTACATTATCTGTACTCAGAGAGTTATCACTGTGTTATCTGTGGTGTTACATAGGACTGCAGGTCACATCTATACATTATCTGTACTCAGAGAGTTATCACTGTTATCTGTGGTGTTACATAGGACTGCAGGTCCCATCTATTACATTATCTGTACTCAGAGAGTTATCACTGTTATCTGTGGTGTTACATAGGACTGCAGGTCACATCTATACATTATCTGTACTCAGAGAGTTATCACTGTGTTATCTGTGGTGTTACATAGGACTGCAGGTCACATCTACTACATTATCTGTACTCAGAGAGTTATCACTGTGTTATCTGTGGTGTTACATAGGACTGCAGGTCACATCTACTACATTATCTGTACTCAGAGAGTTATCACTGTTATCTGTGGTGTTACATAGGACTGCAGGTCACATCTATACATTATCTGTACTCAGAGAGTTATCTCTGTGTTATCTGTGGTGTTACATAGGACTGCAGGTCACATCTACTACATTATCTGTACTCAGGGAGTTATCACTGTGTTATCTGTGGTGTTACATAGGACTGCAGGTCACATCTATACATTATCTGTACTCAGAGAGTTATCACTGTGTTATCTGTGGTGTTACATAGGACTGCAGGTCACATCTACATTATCTGTACTCAGAGAGTTATCACTGTGTTATCTGTGGTGTTATATAGGACTGCAGGTCACATCGACTACATTATCTGTACTCAGAGAGTTATCACTGTGTTATCTGTGGTGTTACATAGGACTGCAGGTCACATCTATACATTATCTGTACTCAGAGAGTTATCATTGTTATCTGTGGTGTTACATAGGACTGCAGGTCACATCTATACATTATCTGTACTCAGAGAGTTATCACTGTGTTATCTGTGGTGTTACATAGGACTGCAGGTCACATCTACATTATCTGTACTCAGAGAGTTATCACTGTTATCTGTGGTGTTACATAGGACTGCAGGTCACATCTATACATTATCTGTACTCAGGGAGTTATCACTGTGTTATCTGTGGTGTTACATAGGACTGCAGGTCACATCTATACATTATCTGTACTCAGAGAGTTATCACTGTTATCTGTGGTGTTACATAGGACTGCAGGTCACATCTATACATTATCTGTAATCAGAGAGTTATCACTGTGTTATCTGTGGTGTTACATAGGACTGCAGGTCACATCTACTACATTATCTGTACTCAGAGAGTTATCACTGTGTTATCTGTGGTGTTACATAGGACTGCAGGTCACATCTATACATTATCTGTACTCAGGGAGTTATCACTGTTATCTGTGGTGTTACATAGGACTGCAGGTCACATCTACTACATTATCTGTACTCAGAGAGTTATCACTGTGTTATCTGTGGTGTTACATAGGACTGCAGGTCACATCTATACATTATCTGTACTCAGGGAGTTATCACTGTTATCTGTGGTGTTACATAGGACTGCAGGTCACATCTACTACATTATCTGTACTCAGAGAGTTATCACTGTGTTATCTGTGGTGTTACATAGGACTGCAGGTCACATCTATACATTATCTGTACTCAGAGAGTTATCACTGTGTTATCTGTGGTGTTACATAGGACTGCAGGTTCCATCTATTCATTATCTGTACTCAGAGAGTTATCACTGTGTTATCTGTGGTGTTACATAGGACTGCAGGTCACATCTATACATTATCTGTACTCAGAGAGTTATCACTGTGTTATCTGTGGTGTTACATAGGACTGCAGGTCACATCTATACATTATCTGTACTCAGAGAGATATCACTGTTATCTGTGGTGTTACATAGGACTGCAGGTCACATCTACTACATTATCTGTACTCAGAGAGTTATTACTGTGTTATCTGTGGTGTTACATAGGACTGCAGGTCACATCTATACATTATCTGTACTCAGAGAGTTATCACTGTGTTATCTGTGGTGTTACATAGGACTGCAGGTCACATCTATACATTATCTGTACTCAGAGAGTTATCACTGTATTATCTGTGGTGTTACATAGGACTGCAGGTCACATCTATACATTATCTGTACTCAGAGAGTTATCACTGTGTTATCTGTGGTGTTACATAGGACTGCAGGTCCCATCTACTACATTATCTGTACTCAGAGAGTTATCACTGTTATCTGTGGTGTTACATAGGACTGCAGGTCACATCTATACATTATCTGTACTCAGAGAGTTATCACTGTGTTATCTGTGGTGTTACATAGGACTGCAGGTCACATCTATACATTATCTGTACTCAGAGAGTTATCACTGTGTTATCTGTGGTGTTACATAGGACTGCAGGTCACATCTACTACATTATCTGTACTCAGAGAGATATCACTGTTATCTGTGGTGTTACATAGGACTGCAGGTCACATCTATACATTATCTGTATCTGTTATGACTACACGTTTTCTGTTGTGTTACATAGGACTGCAGGTTCCTACTTACACCCATTAAGCTCTGCTCTATCAGTATATATTAGTGCCAACGTGTCCCCTCACCCTCTCTCGCCCCCCAGTGGCCGGGCCCCTCTATATAATATGGCAGATCCCTACCATTCAGCCACTTGGAGTTGTACTGTGCGGTACGGAGGGGAGGGATACTGCCCAGACTGCGGTAGATGGCGGGGTCCCGACCAGAGAAGTCTATGACGGTAGCCGCGTAGAGCTCGCCGCGGGCCGTGATGACAGCGGTGGAGTTGTGGCGCGGATCGTACGGACATCGGGCAACTCCATTAATCTTCTCGATCACTCGGCTGATGTTCCCGACCTGAAGAGCAAAGAGAAAAAACAATGAGACAAGGAAGATGCAGCAATGAAGGGGTTAAACTAGGCTGCACGGAGATCGTCCCCGGTAACCTCCATGGAGATGATCGTCAGTCACCACTATAAACTGGAAGACGAGGGGAGAGCAGGGGCTGACACTATATATGGGGAGAACTCCCATCATCCCTGACCCCAGGAGCTCACAATCTAATCTCCTATCACATACAATGTATCACTCCCATCATCCCTGACCCCAGGAGCTCACAATCTAATCTCCTATCACATACAATGTATCACTCCCATCATCCCTGACCCCAGGAGCTCACAATCTAATCTCCTATCACATACAATGTATTACTCCCATCATCCCTGACCCCAGGA